>NC_137001.1:14228708-14271208 GCF_032717465.1 Coenobita brevimanus
TAATGCGGAGTATGAGAATCTTAGAAGAATCTGTATATCACACAATAGGAGAGTAAGGTGTACTATGCTAAATAAATCGCTTAGGAAGAGGTGTCAGGGACATTCCTTTTGTTAGGAGCGGGCAAGAACTTCCGGACAACGCGGCCAAATCTGTGTACATTACATCATTCAGCATATAGTACAATTATGAACACCAGTAAATGTTCAGGTAACGTATTATCGTGGACAAAAGTATCGCTCCACCCAGCTGACAGAGAATTGTGAATTATATTGGTAACATTGTTGCCCACATTCCTCCCTCTCTCAAGTCACACCCCATCCCCCCTCCCCCTCCCTCTTTCTTCCTCGACTTGCGTCTATAAGCCCCTTCCGTAGCTTAGCCCAAGGGTTTAGCCCACACCACCACAACCACGAGGCCACAAATCACACCATATCCACCCTCTCTCTCTCTCTCTCTCTCTCTCTCTCTCTGTCATCGAAGGTATTATATATTTTATGCGTTTTTCCCAAAGCCTCTTCGTAAAATGAAATATCAGATCGTTAAATTACTGCAGCATTGTTATATATTTGCACGTTCACATTTATCATTCTATTAAAACCTGGATGAATATAAAGTTTCATGATCCGTCCGAAGAAGAATGTTTATTTACCATATATTCTTTAATCTAAGTCAGGTTCAGTTCAGACATAACTATAATTACATATTCTCATATCTCAGTGCAGTAGTATTGATTTGAGCCAGTATATTCTAACACCTGCAGTAAACCTGCATTTCACTGTTAAAGCTTACATAAGGTCCAAAAGCCTAATTAGTTATATACTGTATCTATATATATATATATATATATATATATATATATATATATATATATATATATATATATATATATATATATATATATATATATATATATATATATATATATATATATATGTGTGTGTGTGTGTGTGTGTGTGTGTGTGCCTGCAGAGTGGAAAAGGCTGTGATTGTACCCCTGTACAAAAATAAAGGTAAACGAAGTGAGTGTAAGAATTATCGTGGCATAAGCTTACTGAGTGTGGTAGGGAAGGTATATGGAAGAATTATTATAGAGAAAGTAAGAGAGATATCAGAAGTCCTAGTGAGTGATGAACAGGGTGGCTTTAGGAGTGGCAGAGGATGTGTAGATCAAATATTTGCAGTGAGACAGATAGTAGAGAAGGCTTGTGAGAAGGACCATAAGGTGTTTATGGCATTCATGGATCTGGAAAAAGCATATGACAACGTGGACAGGGAAGGATTGTGGAAAGTTTTGCGCATGTACTGTGTAGAGGGTAAGCTGTTAGGTGCCGGCAAGAGTTTTTATGATGGTAGTGAAGCATGTGTCAGGGTTAATGGGTATCTAAGTGAATGGTTCACAATCAGTGTGGGCGTGCGACAAGGTTGTGAGATGTCGCCATGGTTGTTCAATGTATACATGGATGGGGTGATGAGAGAAGTGAAAACACGAGTAATGGAGAGAGGGATGGCATTGGTAATGAATGGTGATGGATGAAATATCTCAAATTTGTTGTATGCTGATGATGCAGCACTGCTTGCAAGTACCGGACAAGAACTTGGTAGGCTAGTGCAGAGTTTTGCTGATCTCTGTAAGCGTCGTGCCTTGAGAGTAAATGTAGAAAAGAGTAAAGTGATGGTTATTGAGAGAGAAGGTGACTCCCAGTGCAATGTAACAGTGAATGGAGAGAGACTGGAATTGGTGAGAGAGTTCAAATACCTGGGTACAGTGATAGAAAAGAGAGGAAAATGTGCAAAAGAAGTTGAAACTAGAGTGACACAAGGAAGAAAAGTAGCTGGTGCAATGAAGGCCTTGATAAGAAACAGAGGCTTGAGTGTTGCAGCTGCACGAGGATTACATGAAGGAGTGTTAGTGCCAACTTTAACATATGGATCTGAGACTATGATGTGGCATGAAAATGAAAAGTCAAGAGTAAGAGCAGTGGAGATGGGACTGCTGAGGAATGTATGTGGAGTACAGAGGGTGGATAGGATACGAAATAATGTGATTCGTAAAAGATGCGGAGTGAAGAAGTCGGTGGACACCAGAATTGAAGAGAGTGTACTGAGATGGTATGGTCATGTGGAGAGAATGGATAACAATTGAGTGGTGAAGAAGCTATATCTGAGCGAATTCGAAGGAGGGAGGAGGCGAGGTAGGCCAAGGAGAAGGTGGACAGATATGGTGGATGAATGTGTGAGGAAGAGAGGTTTGGAAGTCGGTGAGGCTAGGGAACTGACAGGAGATCGAGCTGGCCGGATGAATTTCGTGAGGAGATATGCATGATCAGGGATTTTTGGCACCCCTTTTTAACGTGGCAGCGTCTGGATTGACTCAGTCGGATACGATATGTGAAGCTACAGAACGTGGTGAATGTTTTTGGCGTATCCGATAAAGCCAGGATTCCGGGGCTTGAATGAAGAGTGAATGGAAGCGTGGCCCATTGGATTAGGCAATTTTGCGGTATCTGGACATTGCTACCCCTCACCCTACCCTTGGGTGGGAAAGGAGGTCCGGATGATGATGATAATGATGAGGTTGTAATGATCAGATTTTTATTGTAAGGCATTTAATGCAACAAGCTAATGAGATGAAAATGCCACTTAGTATGTGTTTTGTGGATTTTGAAAAGGCGTTTGATAGTGTTTCACGTTGAGTTATGTTGAAAATTATGAGATTCTATGGTATACCAGAAAAGTTTGTAAATATTATTAGAAGCCTGCATGGAGGTACTTTCTGTAAGGCAATGGTGGGTGGTTCTTTGAGTAATCCATTTCAAGTTAGGTCAGGAGTGATTCAAGGAGTTCTTTCGCAATTGTTGTTTGTTTTGGTTATGGATTATGTTATGAAAAAGGTTGTAAGGAGAACAGGTGCAGGAATTAACTGGAAAGAAAATAAGAAGCTGATGGATTTGGACTATGCTGATGATATTATACTGATTTGCGGAAGTATTTACGAGATGCAGAGGGTGCTTGATTGTCTGGTGGAGGAAGGAGAAAATGTGGGATTAGTAATAAATTGTGGAAAGACTGAAATTATTAATATGAACGTGGAGAACCAAATCGATTGTGTAATTGGGAATAATGTGGTGAAGAATGTAGAAAACTTTAAATATCTGGGAACGATTGTATCATCTAATGGATCATTAAACAATGAAATTGAGGACAGGATTAGACAGGCTTGGCGAGCAGTTGGAATGTTGAAATCTGTTTGGAATAATAATATGCTTTCGGTACATACTAAAGTGAAAATTTACAAGTCCATGGTTAGACCAATTTTAATTTATGGGCATGAGTCATGGTACAGTACAATTGCAACAGATCAGAAAGTATTAGGATTTGAGAATAAAATACTGAGAAGGATTCTTGGGGTAAAATGGCAAGACAGAGTTACAAATGCAAGAGTAAGGGATATTACGAGAGTGGAACCAGTTAATGAATATGTGAGACTGTCTCGCTGGAAGTGGCTGGGGCACATATACAGAAAAGAAGGTAGTTTAATACAGGATGTGCCAGAGTGGACTGCTAGAGGAAGAAGAGGTAGAGGTAGGCCGAGGGAAACCTGGTTAAGAACAATGAAAAAAGAAGCAGGAGAGGAGTGTTGGTGGGACCTGAAGGAGATGGCAAGAGACAAATATTGATGGACTGGAGAGAGTTCATTGAGTCCCTATGCATCCCGTGGGGTGCCACAGGAAATGAATGATTGATCGAATGATATTCTGTATATATATATATATATATATATATATATATATATATATATATATATATATATATATATATATATATATATATATATATATATATATATGGCTCAATCGGTAGAGAGGTGGCCTGCCATTCTAACGGACCCAGGTTCAAATCCCCGCTGGGGCAGGGAACAGTTTAAGGATTTGAATTTCATTAACCCTTCACATCCCGAGCTATTTCGCACCTCCGACACCCCCCAATCCCGAGGTATTTTCTAAAAATTTTTTTTTGGCTATAACCTCCGCTTTTGGTGAGAAACATCGAAATTTCATAGAGAAATCGCTCACTAAGGTTTAAAATACTCAATGCAGGTAGCAGTACCTCCTTACCTGACTGGGTTTTCTAAAAGGCTGGCACCAAAGAAAACGAGTTCTATGGGAGGGTAACTATTTCACACCACTCATAAACGGTATTTATTTATTTACTTGGTACGAATTTATATGTAGTACGAGAGTATATTGGTTTTCAAACAGTAATATAGGGATTATAAGCATTGTTTCGCTCACTAACTCATCACCATACCTGACCTTCTTTTGCCACATTACCTGATCATCATTTCTGACTGTTTCTTCCTCTAATGCTATGTAAACTTTGTCCTCCACATTGTCATCGATTGGGGAATCACTCTGGCCCTGACTGTCTTTATTGGCCAGGTCACTGGTAACGGGTGAATTGCCAAGACAATGGCGTGTGGGGGGGGGAGGTTATGCGGTTGAAGGCATTGTCCCTGCTTGGTATCTTGTAGAGGAATAGAAGAAGGTGTCCCATGTATACGTACAAAAAATCACGGGCAAAAATTGAAAATTGTGCAAATTAGGGACCTTGCAATTGCACGATGTACCAGTACGTCGTCAGGACTGGCAAATGCAAAATGTTGCAACGT
This sequence comes from Coenobita brevimanus, assembly GCF_032717465.1. Lineage (NCBI taxonomy): Eukaryota > Metazoa > Arthropoda > Malacostraca > Decapoda > Coenobitidae > Coenobita > Coenobita brevimanus. Next base: position 14,233,379 of record NC_137001.1, read on the forward strand.
ACCCATACGTCGACGGGACGGGGCGGGTTAAATCAGGCTTTACTGATCTACCAGAAGACCCACCGACATGGGGTAATAATACCCCCTTTAATACCAATACACCAGTCCTGTATGAGACAGCCCAAGCATGTATTCAATATGGACAGTGGGTGTTAGCGCCGAAGTGGTGACATGTAGAGGTGTATGGTATGTAGGAGGACTGCTGGGCCTTGATAGCAGCTGTGAAGCCTATGCCCAGAGTCGAACACATAAAAAAAAAAAAAAAAAAACTCAGCCATGAGACAGGGCGTGTGTGCTGGCCAATCCCCATGCCCTGTCTTCCCCCTTACCCCACTCAAGCCAACCACCACCAACCGGGCTACAGCAAGGCCCGGTCTTCTCTAATGAGGAGAGAATCAACAACAACAACACATACAGAGAGAGAGAGAGAGAGAGAGAGCGAGAGAGAAATATATATATATATATATATATATAGATATATATATATATATATATATATATATATATATATATATATATAGATAGATAATAGATAGATAGATATAGATAGATAGATAGATAGATGATAGATAGATATATAGATAGATAGATATAGATAGATATATAGATAGATAGATATAGATATATAGATAGGTAGACAGATAGATATAGATAGATAGATAGATAAATATAGATATGTAGATAGATATAGATATATAGATAGATATAGATATATAGATAGCTATAGATACATATATATATATATATAGATAGAGGTAGATATAGATAGATATAGGTAGATATATATAGATAGAGGTAGATATATATATATATATATATATATATATATATATATATATATATATATATATATATATATATATATATATATATATATATATATATATATATATATATTTATATGTGATGTCGCCTTGGTTGTTTAATATTTACATGGATGGTGTTGTAAGGGAGGTGAATGCAAGAGTTTTAGGTGGTCTGAGTCTGGTAAATGTTGATGGTGGAGATTGGAATCTGAGGCAGCTGCTGTTTGCAGATGATACTGCACTGGTGACTGATTCAGAGGAGAGATTGAGACAGTTGGTAGGGGAGTTTGGAAGGGTGTGTGAAAGGAGGAATTTGAAAGTAAATGAGAATAAGAGTAAAGTGATGAAGTGTACGAGGTTGATAGATGGTAGGGAGATGAATATAGTTTTGAATGGTGAGTTGCTTGAGGAGGTAGATTGTTTTAAATATCTAGGGTCACATGTTGCTGTGGATGGAAGAATAGATGCAGAAGTGAAGTTTAGAATAAATGAAGTAGGAAAGGTGCTGGGAGGAATTGAAAAAGTGTTTAAATGTCGTTCGCTTAGAATGGATGTAAAGAGAAGACTGTATGAGGGTGTTGTGGTACCGACTGCATTATATGGGGCTGAAACATGGAATATGGGTGTAGCAGAGAGGAAAAGTTTGAATGTAATGGAGATGAGGTGTCTGAGGAGTATGTGTGGAGCAATGCGTATGGATCGGGTGCGAAATGATGAAGTGCGAAGGAGAACTGGAGTGGTTCGGGAGATGGCTGGTAGAGTTGAGCAGAGGGTGTTGCGATGGTTTGGGCATATGGAGAGAATGGATAATGAGCGATTGGTGAAAAAGATAACTAGATCTGATGTGAGAGGTGTAAGGCTGAAAGGAGGACCAAGAATAGGATGGATGGACAGTGTGAAGAGAGCGCTGGATGCGAGAGGGATGTCTGTTGAGCAAGGAAGAGTGGCTGTCCGTGACAGACATAAATGGAGAGAAATTGTGAATAAATAAGTGATGATGCAGCCCTGAGGGGATATTCTCCCGCATTTGGTCTGATCAGCTAGTCAGGTCAGGTGTGGGTAAGGGGATGGGTCTGTTATGATGTGGCAGGGGTAAACCAGTTCTGCTGTCGGGCCCTGCTGCGGATGTCACTGATTGCATTGCGCAGTTGACCCTTGTGCGGTGTGGTGCGGTGAGGATCTGTCCGTTCTCCCCTTTGGGGCTAAGATGTGAATGAATGTGTTTGAATGGATGAGTAAATGGAGAGTGTGTCGTCCTGTCTCGGCTACCTCCCTTTCCTTGGGGGAAGCAGCCTAGGTATATATCTATATATTCTCACGCTTTCGTACACATACACGAAGAAGGTCTAAGGAGGGCTGAATCTGTCGTGTAACAGCATTAAAGAAAATGGTTATCGTTATGTAGGTTTCATTTCCTTCCAAATTTCTATTTATTATAAATATACACCAAAACTTATGGTTACAGAGATCGATTCGTCAGCCAAAGTGTTTGTTATGTTTCCTTTGACATCACTCATTTCCATCTTTCATTCACCCTATTCTGTATCCCCCAGCCAATTTGTGTTGCATATATATTTAAAAATAAGGAAATACGGAACTGCACTTCAGTAAAAGATAATTACTGGACTAAATATATTTACAATTACATCAAAATCAATACGGCTTTGTGGTATCATAAAAAAAATGAATGTTGGTGATGGCGTGGGTGAAAAGAATAATCCAGCATAAAATGGGTATTTTTAATGGAACAGTGGACAGGAATTACTGAATAAAAGAACATGAGGCACCAGAGATCTGTAAGATCTCTGTTCTTGCAAAATTATTCAGACTATGCATACATACTTCTTCATTCCCTAATTCATGGAGAGAAGCCAATATCCACCCAATTCCAAAGAAAGGAAGTTCCTCTGACCCCTCTGATTACAGACCAATAGCTGTCACATCTTCTCTTGGTAAGGTTTTTGAAACTGTAATTAATAAGCACATAGTTAAACATCTTGAATCCAACAACTTAATTAGTGATAGACAATATGGTTTTCGCCAAGAAAGATCCATCATTGACATACTCAATCTCCTGACTCATACCATCCATCAGTCAGTTGACCTACATGGTGAAACTCATGCAGTAGCCTTGGATATTTCTAAAGCTTTCAACAGAGTCTGGCACCGTTCCCTGTTGTCCAAACTCCCTTGCTGTGGACTAAACTCTTTTGTTCCTTTGATTTCCTCATATCTCAGCAATAGAAAAATAAGAGTAAAAGTAGATGATGTATATTCCACTTTCCACTCAGTTAACGCTGGCGTGCCGCAGGGATCTTTTCTGGCACCAACCCTGTTCCTCGTTCATATTAATGATCTCTTATCTGTCACCTACAATCCCATCTATTCATATGCAGATGACTCAACACTTCATAGTTCATTCACACTCAGACATCCATTTACAAAGTCCGATATCTCTAACTCTCACCTCAGTACGGCCATTTCTTTAAATCAAGACTTATCTACGATCAGTGAATGGGGACAAAACAACCTTGTCTCATTTAATGCTAGTAAAACTAAATATATACAATTTACTAATAGGCAGGTATTGCCAGAATCGTATATTACCTTCAATGCTACAAATATCCCCATTTCCAAAAGAATTGAAATTCTCGGCGTCTTACTTAACAATGCTCTCAGCTGGACCTCTCATGTTAGATCACTTGCTAAAACCGCCTCAAAGAAACTTGGGTTATTGTACAGAGTCCGTAACTCCACTGATGAGCAGTTAGCTATAATTTATGAGTCATGTGCGCTCTCAGCTTGAATACTGCCCCTGGGGGTAGCGGGGTTTCAAGAATACTCCCCCAGTATCCCTGCTTGTCGTACGAGGCGACTAAAAGGGTTGGTGGTGGGTTAGTGCCCCACCCCGTAAAAAGAACTAACTAAAAAAGTGAACAAAGCGCCTCGGACCCGGACGGACCATACGTTGACGACTAAGGAATGGACGAAGGACATTCTTAGGGTGCAAACGTGGAATGTGAGAGGAGTGAATGATGAAGTGAAAGAGAGAGAGATTGTTCAGGTGCTTGAGGATGCAAAAGTGGATATATGTGGATTGACTGAAACTAAATGGGAAGGTGAAAGGGTGAGATAATGGGAATATGGTTTAGGTATATGTGCGGGAGTCAATGAAAATGAGAGGGCAAGAGAGGGATTATGTCTGATGATAAGCAAGAAGTGGAAGGAGAATATAAGAGAGTATGGAACAGTGGGTGCAAGGATTGTATGGGTGAGGATGAAAGTAGGTATACAAGCGTGGGCGATTGTATGTGTGTATGCCCCGACAGAGGATCGAGTGGCAAGAGTGAAATATGAGTTTTGGGCGAGTGTAGAAGTGTGTATGGACAAGTTTGAGAGGAGCGACAGAGTGCTGTTGACTGGAGACATGAATGGCAGAGTTGGGAATGTACGAGTGGACGGAGTGGTTGGTCAGTGGGGTGTGCCAGCTGACGTAGATGGGAATGGAAGTGCTTTGGTGGACATCTGTGCTTGTAAGGGGTTGGCAATTGCCAACACCTACTTTCGGCATAAGATGATCCATCGGTATACATGGAGAGTAATGAGGAGGATGGATGGTGAACTTGTTGAACGAAAGGCAATGATAGACTACGTGTGTGTGGATGAGCGAATGAGAAGACAAGTGTTGGATGCAAGAGTGTGGAGAGGGTGGGGGAATGGAGTCTCGGACCATCACTTAGTGATGGCAAAGGTAGAGCTGCAAAGAAAGTGGTTGAGGAGACGAAGGGGAAGACAGGAGGAAGCAACTCCTGTGAGAAGAGTGGAGAATTGCAAGATAGTGAGAAAATGACAGAGTATAAGAGCATAGTGGAAGAAAGACTGGGAAGGTATGAGCTAGAGCAGATGGAAGGGGTGGAAGACGTATGTAAGATATTCATGGAAGAGAAAGGCGCAGCGTGTGAGGCAGTTTGTGGAGTGAGGAGGAGATGCAAGGGTGTGCAAAGGACAGCATGGTGGAATGATGAGGTGAAACGAGCTGTGGAACAAAAGAAGAAGGCATATAGTGAATGGTTAGCGAGTAGAGGTAGGGGAGAAGATGAGAGAGAGATGAGAGAGGTATATGTGAGCAGGAGAAGGGAGGTTAAGAGACTGGTGAAGGAGAGTAAAAAGAAAGTGGATGAGAGTTTGGGAGGAATCTGAGTGTGAAATGGAGGGAGAGTAAGAAATTTTTTGGAAGGAGGTAAAGAAAGTAAGGCAGTGTGAAAGGGTAAATAGTAGGGGAGTGAAAGATAGGAATAATTGATTGTTGGTGGAGAAGAGAGAGAAACTGAGGAGATGGAAGGAGCACTTTGAGGATTTGTTGAATGTGGAGAGTGAAAGCAGTGCGAGTATAAGTGGTTGGGGAATGGCTGGGAGAAGAAGAGATGAGAGGAGGGAGGAAGAGATCAGTAGGGCGGAAGTAGTGGAAGCGATGAAGAATATTAAGTTGGGAAAGGCCCCAGGAACTGATGGAGTGTGTGGTGAAATGCTTAAGGTATGGGGTGAGATTGTTGTGGAGTGGATATGGCTTGGGATGAGGGAAGGGTTCCAGAGGACTGGAAATCAGGTATAATTGTTCCTTTATACAAAGGAAAAGGAGAGAGAGAAGTATGTGGTAACCACAGGGGTATTTGCCTACTTAGTGTGACTGGTAAAATATATGGTAGAATACTCATTGATAGGGTTAGGCATATGACAGAGGAGCTAGTTGGAGAAGAACAAAGGGGATTTAGGAAGGGAAAAGGGTGTGTAGATCAGATATTTGTTCTAAGATGTTTAGTGGAGAAGTATCTAGAGAAGGGAAAGAAAGTGTATGTTGCCTTCATGGACTTGGAGAAAGCTTATGACAGAATAGATAGGCAATGTATGTGGAAGGTATTAAGAATATATGGAGTAGAGGGGAAATTGTTGAGTGCTGTGAAGAGTATGTACGAGGGAGCTAGGGTTATGGTGCGAGTGGATGGTGAGCTGAGTGAGTTCTTTGATCTCAATGTGTGACTGAAACAGGGTTGTGTGATGTCTCCATGGCTGTTTAATATATACATGGATGGGGTTGTAAAGGAGGTGCAGGGTAGGGCAGTGGATGTGGGGGTGGCTCTAATGAATGAGGATGAGATTTGGAAGCTCCCGTTGTTGCTGTTTGCTGATGATACAGTACTGTTGAGTGAAGATGAATGGGAGTTGCAAGGTTTGGTGAATGAATTTGGGACAGTGTGTAGGAGGAGAAATCTGAAAGTTAATGTAAACAAAAGTAAAGTTATGGTGTTTGAGAGGAATGAAGTCACAGAGTGTGCAGTGAGGGTGGATGGTGAGGATATGGAGAATGTGAGTGCATTCAAGTACTTGGGTAGTGTGATGAGTAAGGATGGAACTTTGGGGGATGAAGTGCGTGAAAGGGTACAGCAGGAAAGGAAGGTTGTTGGTACACTGAAAGCAGTGATGAGAAATAGGGAGGTGCGTATGGAAGTTAAGAAGTCACTGCATGATAGTATTGTGATCCCTACCCTGACGTATGGAAGTGAGGCATGGACCTTGCAAGAGGGGAACAAGTCAAGAGTGAGAGCAGTGGAAATGAGTTACATGAGAGGAGCATGTGGAGTGACGTGGAGGGACAGGTTGACGAATGAAGAAGTGAAGGAAAGCTGTGGGGTGGATGTGGATGTGGTTGAGAAGATTAGGAGAAATACACTGAGGTGGTTTGGACATGTGAAGAGAATGGAGAATGAAAGACTGACTAAGAGGGTGTATGTAGGTGAGGTGGTGGGAGGGAGAGGGAGAGGTAGACCGAGGATGAGGTGGAGGGATGGAGTTGAGAGGTATATGAGGGAGGGGGGGATGAGTTGGGGGGAGGGTAGTCATATGGTGGGTGACAGAGCGACTTGGAGGCGTTTTGTCTGCGGCCACCCTTTGCGGGATTAGGGCGTCGGGCTATAGATAGATAGATAGATAGCTATTACTAATAAACTACCTCCCCTACAAGTAAGAAGGAATGTTGCCTCCCTTGCGTTATTTTACAGATATTTCTATAGCAAATGCTCAGACGAAGTTGTGTCCATGGTGCCACCTCTCCATGCCTTCCCTCGTGCTACACGGGCAGCTGGCAGCGCTTATGACTGGAATGTCACTCAGCCATACTGCAGAACTTCTGCCTATCGGAATTCGTTCATTCCCCGAACTGTATCTCTCTGGAACTCGCTTCCCCAGAGTTGTTTCCCTCCAAACTTCAACCTACTGCTGTTCAAGTCTAACTGTTACAGATATTTTATGAACAGAGGACACCAGTAATCTGGTGCATGGATTTTTTTTTTTTATCCATTTGTTTTTCCTTCCTCTGTTCTGTTATTTAAAAAAAAAAAAAAAAGACAAAGCACTTTAAGGATGGAATAAAAGAGGAACAACTCTACGACAATCAGCAGAATACAGAGGAATAATCTTGGTGTCCATGTTTATAAAACGAATGCATTACATAACTGGTAAGTTTCCTTGCCTCTATATAATGATGTGTGTCCGAATAGTTGTTAAAAAGAGGCAAGATTGAATAATGATACTACAGTAACAACAAGTACTACTACTACTACTACTACTATTAATACTACTACTAATAGTACTACTACTACTACTACTACTACTACTATTAATACTACTACTACTAGTACTACTACTACTACTACTACAACTACTACTATTAATACTACTACTAATAGTACTACTACTACTACAACTACTACTATTAATACTACTACTACTAGTACTACTACTACTACTACTACTACAACTACTACAATTGCTACTACTATTGATGATGATGATGATGATGATGAAGATAATGAAAATGATAATGATGGTAATAATAACTAAATAATATTAATAATGATAATAATAATAATAATAATAATAATAATAATAATAACAATAATAATAATAATAAAGACATAAAGAAATAAATAATACAATAACGTTAAACGTAATATCAATTATAATAAACACATCAAATAACATTACCACAAATATGGTATTTACGGTTAATTCCATACGGTTTTATGGAAAATAAAAGATTTCTTTCGTTTTGAGAAGACTAATTGTGCATTATCAAGTGATGGATTAAAAGTTACAGATGACACTGATGACCCTGAACAAGACGAAGGTGAAACAATGGGAGTTATAGTGGGGTGGGATGGTGTTGGGGGGAGGTGAATAGGAAAGCTTGATTTAACCGAGCTAATGTCGCTCTCTCTCTTCAGAGAAAGACTAGAGAGTTCGGTAACAAACCCCAGCATTTGCATTCCATATTCATAGCCTGTAAGGATGTTGAGAAATATAATTAACAAACTGATAAAGGAGTATACTAATGCAAAATATATATAATAATGTTAAGAAACAATATAAGGATGTGTTACAGGATAAACCAAAAATATCCAAGGTGATAATTGAACCTGGAACCTTTCAGCTGCCTTTTTAACACTTAATAGCTCTACCATACCAGTGTCCGAATGTGCAAATCTAATCACTTTGAAGGACAGCCTTGTTCTAAAAATATTTACGATCTTTCAAGTTTTTGTTTTATGGACTGTTTGGGTCAAGGGTGTTTAGTTAAAATACTCAAACAATAATGTGATATTACAGTTCTGAATTATAAGGGACAACATTAATATTGCTTGTATTTAGTGATTCCCTTTATATTAAATATTTACAAGGATCGTTAGCCGTTACAAATATACCTTACTTAATGATTCATAAAGATGTTAGTTTCTTTAATAGGCTCATTGGTTGGTGTTTAGTTTAATGATGTGGGAACGAATCTGTTCATCGAAAAACACGCTGCGATTATGAGGTGGATATAATAGTCCCCGTTCACGGCCTAGCTGAGGATCGACTCCGGGCCTCTCCTCTGCGATTCAGAAATTCTGTTCCGCAACAATAACCCCTTCCTGGAGAGTTTATTCTGTAACTCTTCCTTGGGAGAGAGAGAGAGAGAGAGAGAGAGAGAGAGAGAGAGAGAGAGAGTACTGGGGTGAGGGAAGGGGAGAGATGGAGGGAATTACAGTGTCACCAATAGAGACCTGACTCTTGTTTTTCACACTTGCATCAGGACTTATGTCCACGATAGTACATATTTAGACAGACGCCGTGGTAAGCGTTTGAGTAAGAGATGTTGTAAGTGTTGGTGTAAGTGTTCAAGGAATTTGGCAGATAAGTGTCATTAGTGTGAAGAGTACCAGTGTGGTGCTGTGTGAGGTGTGGCAGTGTGAGATGTGGCAGTGTGGGATGTGGCAGTGTGGGGTGTGGCAGTGTGAGGTGTGGTAGTGTGAGGTGGCAGTGTGCGGCATGGCAGTGTGAAGTGTAGCAGTGTGAGAAGTGGTTGTGTGAGGTGTGGCAGTGTGACGTATAGCAGTGTGAGGTGTGATAGTGTGAGGTGTGGTAGTGTGAGGTGTGCAGTGAGTGGTGTGGCAGTGTGACTTGAGGTACTGTCATGTGTAGGAGTTGCAAATGAGTAATCTCGGTTTGTCTAGCTGAGCAGACCCGTCAACCGCAAGAGAGTAATTGCCCAGCAAGACCATAGCAGGCTCCACATCAATCCATTATTTGGCTATGTGGCTGCCACTTAGCTATGTAAATGACTTCCAGGGTTAGAGGTAGTCATTAGGTTTGTCATTCAGCGTAGGTTCACCTTAGAAAGAAGTAGGCATCACTACATTAAGTGAGTAGATGTTGGTCGCAACCACCTACCACAGTGGAGTCTGGTATGGTATGGAATGGTGGTGATAGTTGTGGCAATGTGAGTGTGTGAAATTGTATAGTCTATTTGACTGACCTGTGCATCTGACATGTATGGGGTGAGTAGGGTGTGTTTGAATCGCGGCTGCTGATTGGCCGCCGATGATTTACATCTACACCTGTCTTATTTTAACATATACATACATATTTATATTTCTAAACTGCCTTCAATACAAGCTGCCAAATTAAATATGGAATAATTTCCGAAACTGAAGAGTTCAAAAATAGCTTTAAAAGTGTACTGTTATCAAAGAAAATTAAAGTTGATTACAAAGTTTCATAAAACGATGAGTGACGTTTGAAATAAATTATCCACCCACGGTGTACATCCACGTCCGCATGTTGCACTACATCCACGCACGGTGTACAAGCACGTCCGCATGTTGCTCTATAGTATCCGCCCACGGTGTACATCTACGGCCGCTTGCTGACAACAATACACGCCGGCATTTACTTCAATGATATCATAGGCTGCCAATCAGCAGCCGAGTCTCTGCCCTTCAGTGTCTGGAGTCTCTCGCGCTTACATCCCACCGTTTCCTACTAACGGCTATATATACTGTTGCGTCTTTCATTCAGCAGCGTGGTGCCTCAGTGTTATTTCACTGGGTCCCTGGACATGTTGGCGTTTGGGGGAATGAACTGGCAGATACAACTGCACGTGCGGCTAGCACCCTCCCTGCTGTCACATTTCCGCTTCGCCCCTGTGCCACCCGTGTCCTCTCAGAGGTGTATGCCACTATCTACAGGCGTACCAGGGATGAGCATGAACTCTGTATTGCCAAGGGATCACGCTCGGCTGCCTGGTATGCGGCGGCCACATCTTATTCACCTCTTCCGATACCAACTGGATTACCCAACTTTATTCTAGTTAGGATTAGGCGTCTCCGCTTAGGTTTCCTGTGCTACCGCCAGGTTGCCGGCTTGGAGCCTGACCCGTGCCCCCATTGCTATGCATGGTCCGCCGATCCTTTATCCCATTACTTACTAGACTGTCCGGCCACAGCACTGCTTCTTGCAGGTCCTGGCGGAGGCTTCCCTCGTACTGGGGATGATGTCTTTGATGCAGCTAGGGTTGTTGGCAATGCATCTTTTCAGAGAATTTTGCGCACTGTGCGGGACTACCCTCCTCCTCGGTAATTCTCAGGCATTGATCCTTCTTTTTTTTTTTTTTTTTTTTTTTTTTTTTTTTTAAAGGCTTTTCTCTGACGGGCTCTTAGTTTGCCCGTGCCCCACCAAGTGTGGGTAAATATCAACAACAACAACAAAGCAGCCGAGTATCAAACACACCCTACTTGCTGGATACATCTCAGCTGCACAGGTCAGTCAAATAGGGGTGTGACAGAAGAAAAACCACACTCTTCTAATATACTATAGTAGTAGCAGTGTGTGTGTGTGTCTGTGTGTGTGTGTGTGTGTGTGTGTGTGTGTGTGTGTGTGTGTTTTGGGCAGCCGACTACATATTCAAATCGCACCAAATTTGGCACAAAAATTGCACAAAATTAGCTGTTGTAAAAAAACTTGGTCCCATCACGACTGAAAAACTATTACTATAATGAGTGATGACATTTTGACTAAAAAACGCTGCTCCCGGAGCCCGGCATAGGATCTCCGTAGAATTTTTTGCCCCGAGGTATAACTAAAATAAACTGTAGCAGTGGCCGTGTGTGTGTGTGTGTGTGTGTGTGTGTGTGTGTGTGTGTGTGTGTGTGTGTGTGTATTTCGGACTTGCGTTCGGACAACTTGGGTTCCAATCCCGAAGCTGCTAATAACACCATCAATCGGTTAGCTGCAGAAAATCCTAGTGACAATGTTACACTAGAACAGCACATAAACACGAGAGCCCTCCGCAGGAGCAAGTGCAAGGGGCCCGAAGGGCCTCCGAGCGCTTGTAGGTATCTAGGGAATAAGAAATCAAGTAATAGACCTTCACACCACAAGTGTGGAATGTGTCTGAGCGAGAAAGGTTGTAATTTGTGTGTGTGTGTTTGTGTGTGTGTGTTTGGAGGGTACATTTGGCTCCTTTCTTTTCTATGAGAATCTACTAGTACCACAGGAAAGCAGTTTTCAGGGTAGTTTAAGAAAAGGTACAATATGCCATGATTGGCCTTATAGCTGACGGGAAAAATGGTACCCTGTTCTTGGCTATGCGGAATTATTTTCGGCTGTTTTTAACTAATTTCGGCACTTTTTGAAAAAAATATATATAAAAACTGGTACCTCACGAAGGCAATATTCATGAGACTTTCAAAATATTATGACACGCCACGAATGGTAAAATTGCTGAGAAGAAAACAAGCAGGGAAATATTAGAAATCATTGGAGGCAAGAATTTTGCACACCAAATTTTGGCTGAAATACAGTGTTCTTGCTCGCTTCGCTCCTTTGAACAGTGAATATGGCTTGATGGTGTACCATGTAGCAGTGTGAAGTATGGTGGTGTGAAGTGTGGCACTGTGAGGCGTGGAAGTGTGAGGTGTGGCAGTGTAAGATATGGGAGTGTAAAATGTGGGAGCGTGAGACGTGGCAGTGTGTGGTGTGACAGCATTAGGTGTGGCAGTGTGATGTGTAACAGTGTTTGGTGTGGCAGTGTAAGATGTGGCACTGTGAGGCGTGGAAGTGTGAGGTGTGGCAGTGCAAGATATGGGAGTGTAAAATGTGGGAGTGTGAGATGTGGCAGTGTATGGTGTGACAGCGTTAGGTGTGACAGTGTGATTTGTAACAGTGTTTCGTGTGGCAGTGTAAGATGTGGCATTGCGAGGTGTGGCAGTGTGTGGTGTGGCAGTGTGAAGTGTGGCAATGTCAAATGTGACAATGAGTGGTGTGATAGTGAGATGTGTGACTATGTGTGGTGTGGCAGTGAGAGGTTTGGCAGTGCGTAGTTTGGCAGTGTATTTATAACAGAGAGAGGTGTAGCAGCGTGTCGCGCAGCAGGTGTCAATGTCTCATAAGAAATACCAAAACAGCTAAGGTACATATGTGATGTGGCAATAGGAAAATCAGATGCAACATGTCATTTATCAGACAGATGTTGTTTCACAGAGCACAGGTGTGGCAGTGGGAGGTGCGGAGGTGTGGTGTGTTGAGTAAGCTTTGAGGGTGGTGTGGTGTGATAGCGGGAGGGACAGGAAGTGCAGGTGCGGTAGGCTGTTATTACGACCCTGTAATTTAACCCAGCAGCTGTGCATTCACCGCTTCAATGATTACAAGAAAATCCTGCATATTGCTTGCAAGGGCTGTCCTCTTAAAGCAAAATAATAAAGTAAATGGAAGGATTTTACTTGCCTAAGTAAAGGTTAAAGTCGCGTCAAAACTGTCGTATTCTCACAGTTAAAACCTCACGTTATGTCAGTTCAATTCTTCCATTTCACCAGTCGACAGGATTGTAAAATATTATATCTCTTTACGGAAGCCTTAGCCACATAGGGGTTGGTTAAGCACAAATCGCTGCCCCGGGCCCCTGCCGCATCCCCATCAGGCTGCCCTCTCTCCGTTCCACATCACTCTAATCCACATGCCTCTCCACTTCACTCCACCTCATTCTTGGTCTTCTTCTTCTATCTCCTCCCATCTCTATCACTCACAATCTCCTATTCTCGATTTACTCTAACTTGGCTTAAAATTGTCGTCTATCTGTTTTAAATTCTGAGTAATAACAATAAATTAACGCTTGAATATGATGCTAGTCACGAAAAGAGCTATGGGAAGGATGTAGAGCCGCAGCAATGTCTATTTCCGCCACGACTTATGTGGAATATGCTGCAAAAGGGCGAAAAACTAGGTCAAGTTCAGATGACAAGAGTATCGTCAGTTTTTCACTCTCCATTTGCTCCATACCTACACCTTCAGTATTATCCACGTCAGTACCACAACGTTCCCGTGCACCCCTATTTCTTTGTCTGTCCCTTTGCGTAACTCTACATGCTCTTTTCGGATATATTTCTCTCGTTTCAGTCATTATTTCTGCCTTTGCAGGCAATTTCCAAGCTTCACTGCCACACGTTAGAGTGAGGACCAGAACACTGTCAGGGACTGATATATTTTCTATACCCTTTTCACGCTAACTTAGCCCAAGTTTTCGTCCTTTCGCAGCCAGTTTCTCATAAGTCAAGAGCAGAAAAAGACAATACAACAGCCCTTCGTCCTTCCCATAGCACTGCTTCGTGACTAGCACTGCATTCTAGTGCTAACCATTTATTACAACTGAGCATTCAAGATGAAGAGAGGTCAATTTTAGGCCAAGATATAGTAAAAGGAGTATACCATGGCCAACTTCCTTCTTCCTTGTCCTCACCCTCATTGTACAACTCCCTGCAGATAACACTGACACAGGCTCGTATTCTCGTCGGGTAAGGAAGCTCTCTAACACCTCTTCCTTAGCAATTTATTTTTGGATCTGACTCGTTAATATCCCGTTGCACGTGAATTATGCAGAGGATGGCAATGTTGAAAGGATTTATGTAATGTACAAGCGTACAGTAAGGTGTAATAAGCCAAATAAATCGCTTGGGAAAAGGTGTTAGGGAGCTTCCTTAACCTAAGATAATACGGGCCCGTATTTTCATTAGAGTTGTTGATGGAGGGATGGAGTGGAGAGGTATATGAGTGAGGTGTGTGTGAGCTGGGAGCAGGGCAGTGAATCGGCTGGGGACAGGGCGACATGGAGGCGATTTGTTTGTGGCCACCTCTCACCGGATTTAGGTGTCTGGCCATTGATAGATAGATAGACCTAGATATATACATGTCATGGACATTGAAAGCTGGACACTCTGGGGCTGAGCTGATAGTTTCTTTTTCCTTTTCGATATTTCCACTAAATCTTCGTCCATATGAGCCGTACCCACCAATCCCCATCCATCCCACACCTGCTGTCCCAGGGGACAAGTTCTCTCTCTCTCTCTCTCTCTCTCTCTCTCTCTCTCTAGCATGCAGACCCAAACTTAAAAGGAGTTGCCCAGCATAGGCCAACCGGCCTACTGCAGGTGTTCTCTTTAAATATGTTCCAGTGTTTTATTTTATTTTTTTATAATACTTATTTCACAGTAAACGCATACTTTGCACTGACACTATTCACTCCAACAGAACCTTTAGAGAGAGAGAGAGAGAGAGAGAGAGAGAGAGAGAGAGAGAGAGGAGCTACTTTTATGAAGAATGAAGATGAGCTTCTCAGGTGTGTGTGTGTGTGTGTGTGTGTGTGTGTGTGTGTGTGTGTGTGTGTGTGTGTGTGTGTGTGTGTTTAGTGATAGCTGAGTAGCCTAGGGAAGAGGAGGGATGGGATTAATGGGATGGGGGATAGGAGTCGTGAACGAAGAGTGACGGACAAGCTGAGGGAAAAGAGAAAATATGACATTTGCCTCAACTCACCTGTCCAGGTTTCTCTGTCCATGACTGTACTAAATCACAGTTACCTGTAAATATTGTTGTAATTTTTTATCTGCTTTTCGGAGTAATCACAGACAATTCAAGCATCAACCTCTATTCCAACTTCTCCTTCCCTCCCATCGCTTCACCCCGACCTGTCACACCAACACACACTCCATTACCATTGCTTGTTTGCACTCCCCCCCTCCCTCGAAACCCGTCGGTCAGAAACGACTCGGCCTGCTCTTCCTAGGGCCAAGGCGGCGTTCACACCACTTTTAATGCAAGAATTTATCGATACTCCCAGTCCTTCATGTATCCAACAGGTCAACTCTGGAACCTTCTGCCTCTGTCTGTATTTCCTCCTGTCTATGACCTCCAGGCTTTTAAACGCAGTGTGTCCAGGAATTTCAAAATGTACGGATCTTGATTTTTTTTTTCTAGGAGGGAACAACATTGCCGATTTTTGGTCTTTGGTCCCTCCTTTCTTGCATAAATTTTTTTTTGCATGCATGGGAGGTGAAGGTGGGAGTTTTGCGTCACTATAACCTGTACAAGTGGCCTCACTGGACGTGGGCTGGTGTGGGCGGGAACTACGGGTTAAAATTATTCTGAAATCCCGCCCACGTCAGTAAGTAGTCGGCTGGCCAAGACCCTCAAAAAAACTTTTGATGGCATTTTTTGTTCAGAGGTGACACCCATGCTAGAAAGTATCACTATGGTATAAGGTTTTAGAAACACCCAATTGCCAAAATGGCATTTGACCATTAAGATCAAATTTGAAGGTCAAAGGGTCAAATGAGGTCAAATTTTGTGTATTCCCTCTTTTGTCGTGTACTTCCAAATAATGTAAGGTTTGGCAAGAAACACTAAGGAATTAATGAGATACAATGGTTTTAAGTTGCAAAATGATAGGTCATTGTAAAGGAAATTAAAATTTAAAATGCTCATTACTCCATTATGGATTGGATTACACACAAAGTAAAGATCCGTTCCTTTAACGTCACTTCTTCCTGAAAAAATCAGTTTCTTCATCAAGAAGGCACTACGATGGTTGAATATCATTTTCCTGTGTCCCATTACCTTTGGCAATTAATGTTGCTGTTGAAATCCTCAAGATTTTCCCAGACCATGTCCACTGTCTGTGATGTTAAGGCATCCGTCTGCATCACAACCGCATGCAGGTATACATGGTTGCCCCATCCGATGACAAACGCAAGCTTATGTGCTGTACTTGGTGTTGCATCCAAAAGTAATGAACTCCAAACAGCTGCGTGGAACAGATTGCTTCCATAACCACACCACTTCTAACCGTTTGTCCATTACTTGCCAACCTCCTGTCTCCTGAGGGCTTGGGATAATGACGTCAGGTTTGTTTACCTGCAGCCACACTTTGGCCTGGTGGTTGGCACGTGAGAGATGTAACTCCAGTGTGTCACTCATTGGTGGCAACATTTCAATCACCTTTCTTCCTTTCTGGAACAGGTCATGTCTGGCCTTATCAACACCCGAAGTAGTGCACGGTGCCTTGTACAACATACATACGAACTCTTCAACTTTGCCTAACGGACCATCTCTACCAACACTTTGCAACAGCTCTGGATGTTGCAAATACACACTATAACACGATTTCTTCCCACGTCCAGCAAAGGACGAGACAGTATCGCAGCCAGTTATGGCATGGAAGCCAAGCACATTTTCCACTACTACTCGAGGGAGATTTTTATTGATGACATGCACTGGAAAGCATTCTTGCTCCTTGTAAGTGCTGTTCATCATCCACACTTGGCACGGTTTGTCCCTGGTAAAGTGAATGAGAAGAGGAGGACGTCTGTGTCACAACACTTGACGATTATGCTTTCAAATCTAGCATCAATGGTTTCAAGGGCATGGAGGACAATCCATGTGTCCGCCTCCTCGTGGTTTGCCTGTAGTGTTGGGATGACTCCCGTGTTGTTGAATGTCCGTCTGGTTTGCTGCCACCAGCAACTGTCTCCTTGTCTCTGCATTTGTGCGTGGCAAGTCTGCCACTTAGGCGCATGCCAAGGTCTTCCTTGTTTTCATCTAAAACGATGAAGTTTTTCCATGCTTGGGGACTTGGAAGATCCTCCTGGTTGATCACCTTTCGGGTTGGTATCTTCATTTGCCCAGCTCTTTTGGTCCTCTTAGCTGACTTGATAGATAAAGGCATGTGCTGGTCAAACACAACGTCAGTCTTGGAAATCCATGCCACTGAACTGCTTCACCACAGACTTCTCTAAGTTTTTGGCATAGTCACCGAAGGTCTTGCACATTGGTGGCTTCTCTGGGGACTGAATCAGTGCATGGCCATCGATTATGATGCATGTTTTTCCTGTTGTATCCGGTGTTCCTTTGAGTTTCTTTACACCAAGATCAGTGGTTGGCAAGTGAAGCATTGCAGTCTTCTGGATACTGTTCATTGTTTTATCTGTGTTTACCAAACTAGGTGGTACAACTGACAGTTCATGCTCCAATACTTCCTGAAAAACCAATGCATTAATGAGAATTTGACATTTATATTCAAAGATTTCCTCACATTTACCTATTATGGAATCTAAAACCCTTGTATCTCATTATTTCTTCAATATTTCATGCCAGATCTAACATTATTCTAAAGTACAAGATGAAAGACGGAAACACAAAATTTGACCTTATTTGAACTTTTGACCTCCAAATTTGACCTTAAAGGTCAAATGCCATTTTGGCAACCAGATGATTCTAAAGGCCTGAACCACAGTGATACTTTCTAGCACGGTTGCCAGCTTTGAATAAAAAATGCCATAAAAATATTTTTTTAGGCATATTTCCTGGGGTTGTCCTGCCGACTAAAGCATTTGTGACAGTATTCTGGTGCGGTTAGGAAGGTTACTAACACCTCTTCCTTACCGGTTTATTTTTGATTCTGCTCCGTTAATATATTTTTGTGTGTCGATAGGAAGCTTACTAACATCTCTTCTTTACCGGTTTATTTCTGATTCTGCTCCATTACTATATTCCTGCTTGTCGCTGGGAAGGTACCTAGCACCTCTTCCTTACCTGTTTATTTCTAATTATGCTCCATTACTATATTCCTGTGTGTTATTCATGCGATCTATGTGTAAATTGTGGTTAACACACATATCGTGACTAACTCGCCTCTGACAATGGTTAAGACTAAAGTGTGAATGATGTCTGACCTGCTGTGTTGCCTAGTTACTGCACACCTCTTCCTCAGCGATTTATTTTTATTATATGTCTGGTTATTATCCATTTGTACGTTATTTATACACAGTATGGCAGTCTTTGAAGGATTTATATAACAGAGCAGAACAATAAGGTGTAATGAGCAAAATAAATCACGTAGGTGAAGGTGTTAGGGATCTACCTTAACCAATGAGAAATCGGACCATGGACACCTCTATTTTGTCAGGACGAGAACGATGGTGTAGTTGATGATGATGATGATATTGTAGTTGATGATGATGATGATGATATTGTAGTTGATGATGATGATGATATTGTAGTTGATGATGATGATGATATTGTAGTTGATGATGATGATGATATTGTAGTTGATGATGATGATGATATTGTAGTTGATGATGATGATGATATTGTAGTTGATGATGATGATGATGATGATATTGTAGTTGATGATGATGATGATATTGTAGTTGATGATGATGATGATGATATTGTAGTTGATGATGATGATGATATTGTAGTTGATGATGATGATGATGATATTGTAGTTGATGATGATGATGATGATATTGTAGTTGATGATGATGATGATGATATTGTAGTTGATGATGATGATGATGATATTGTAGTTGATGATGATGATGATGATGATATTGTAGTTGATGATGATGATGATGATGATATTGTAGTTGATGATGATGATATTGTAGTTGATGATGATGATGATGATACTGTAGTTGATGATGATGATGATGATGATGATATTGTAGTTGATGATGATGGCGATGATGATGATGTAGTTGATGATGATGATGTAGTTGATGATGATGATGATGATATTGTAGTTGATGATGATGACGATGATGATGATGTTGTTGATGATGATGATGATATTGTAGTTGATGATGATGATGATGATGATATTGTAGTTGATGATGATGATGATGATGATGATGATGTAGTTGATGATGATGATGATGATGTTGTAGCTGATGATGATGATGATGATGAATATGATGATGATGATGATGATGATGATGATGTTGTAGCTGATAATATGATGATGATGATGATGATGATGTAGTTGCTGCTGATGATGATGATAATGATTTTTTAAAATAACAGAACAGAGGAACGAAAAACAAATGAATAAAACAAAATAATCCATACACCTTATTACTGGCGTCCCCCATTCATAAAATAACTGTAACAGTCGGACTTGAACAGCTGTGGGTTGAAGTTTGGGGGAAAACAACTTCGGGGAAGCGAGTTCCAGAGTGATGCAGGTCGGGGAATACAAGAATTCTGATAGGTAAAAGTTCTGCAATATGGCTGAGTGACATTCCAGTCATGAGCGCTACTAGATGCCCGTGTAGCACGAGGGAAGGCATGGACAGGTGGCATCATGGACGCAACTTCGTCTGAGCATTTGCCATAAAAATATCTGTAAAATAATGCAAAGGAGGCAACATTCCTTCTTACTTACAGGCGAGGTAGTATATTTGTAATGGCAGGGTTGTTAATATTTCTAACAGCTTTGTTCTGAATTTTGTCTAGTTGTTTTAATGCAACCTCTCCACATCCATTCCACAAGGGTGAGCAATATTCAAGCGGAGAGCACACATGACTTATAAATTATGGCTAACTGCTCGTCAGTGAAGATAATGATGGTGGTGATATTGATGGTGATGGTGATGATGATGGTGATGACGATGATGATGATGATGGTGATGATGATGACTATGATGATGATGGTGATGATGATGATGGTAATGATGATGATGATGATGATGATGTTGATGACAATGATGGTGATGATGATGATGGTGATGATGATGATGATGATGACGATGATGATGAAGGTGATGATGTAGTTTATGATGATGATGATGATGATGACGATGATGATGATGATGATGATGATGATGTTAATGGTCAGGTTCCTAGTTACTGGTAAATCAAACTCAGGCTTGTATTCTCATCTGGTAAGGAGGCTCCCTAACACCTCTTCCTTAGCGATTTATTGAGACGTCTGATTAATGTACTTTCGTAAATTAATGATGAAGTGCAGGTGATAGAGTGATTTAAGTATCACAGAAGAGCATGGCAAGGTATAATAAGCAAAATAAATCACTTAGGAAGGGATGCTAGGGAGATTCCTTAACAGACGTCATTGATTTGTTTTTAAAATTTTATATATATCGGCAGAGGAATGAAGTGGCACATTTCCATCTTGATCTGTCTACCTGTCTATTTATCTGTCTGTCTGTCTATCTGTTTGTCTATCTATTTATCTATCTATCAAGTCATCTATCCAGCTATCCATCCATTCATCTGTCTATCTATCTGTCTATCTGTCCATCTCTCTATCAAATAATCCATCCACCTATCCATCCATCCATATATATATCTGTCTGTCTATCTATCTATCTATCTATCTTTCTATTAACCATTATCAAATTATCCATCTACACATCCGTCCATCCATCCACCCATCCATCTATTTATCTGTCTGTCTGCCTGTCTGTCCGTCTATCGATCTTAACATCCATCTGTCTATCTATCTGTCTTTCTATCTGTCTATTGTTACGGAACAGAGAAAGATAATGTACACTTTAAGTGAGAATGCTAAAAATCACTACTGTCCCGTAAAGTTCCAGGTTGAAAACAAAAGAGTTAGGTAAAATTACAAGTTAAAGTTTAATGCTTAAACTAACAACAAAACATTCAGGACTCATAAGGATAATGTAATGGCAAATAAACAGGTTAAATATATGGTTAACTGCAATAGCCTCAATTAACACGAAATTAGCAAGAGTAAATTTATCTAAGTCGGCCCTGATAAAATGAGATACCAGATAATACTCAGTGAATGCCAGATAAATTATTACAGATACAAACTATTATAAAAAATGACTGACATAAAACCCAACATCAATCAAAAACCCCACTAGGCCTAAGAATTAACCTTATGCTACACAGTACAAGAAAAAATGCAATAACACTTATACTCAAATTACACACAGCTGCTAGATGTTTGGAGATTTCTTGAGCACTCACAATAATAATATCTGTACAGGGGAGGACAGAGATGTGAACAAAATGAGGAGCAGATCTAAGTGGCAATGATGCAGAGACTGAGCTCATTATATAGGGGCCAGCAGAGCTTGATACAACTTGTAAGAAGGACGCGCAAATGAAGCCATGGGGACAAAGAGCTGAAAATCCCGCACTGAACAACAGAAAGGACGACTTACTCTACTATAACGGTAGAAGGGGGGGACTGAGGCAGAACAAGCTCGTGATCAAACATGCAGCATACTGTGCGTTAAAATTACACAAAGGATGATGAAATCATAGGCTATGTAACACCTCCCCACAAAGAAAAAGAAATTTACAAAGGAAATTTCTTATTACTCTAAAACAATCTGTATATGGCATTACAGAACATGCAAAAGTTTTTCCTAATGTTAAAAAACATGAGATCTCCCTAGCACGTTCAGTCATAGGTACTTGCCAGTATCCCTTTAACAAATCAAACTTACTTATGTACCTAGCCTTACCGATCTTGTCTATGCAATCTTCCACGCGAGGGAGAGGGTAAGCGTCTGTTTTGGTTATCTGATTAACACGTCTGTAGTCAATGCAAAGCTGCTGTGACCCACCTGGCTTAGGGACTAGAGTGACAGGAGAACTCCACTCGCTCTGACAGGGCTCAATCATCTTGTGGTCCAACAGGTAGCCAAGCTCCTTCTGGATGAGAGGAACTTTCACTGGGTTCACACGGTAAGGAGGCAATTTAATTGGCTTTGCGTCTCCAACATCGACATCATGCATCAACACAGTGGTTCTTCCTGGAGTGGCACGGAACACTTGCGGGTACTCCTGCAGTAATGCCGAAAACTCCTGCCTTTCCTCGGGAGGTAGATGAGAAAGCTTAGTCTGGAGATCATTCATGATATCAGGATTCTTCCCCAAACTATCACTCAGGCTCATACTGCATGGGAGAGCTTCACTTGCAGACTCGGGTGGAACAGCTACAGTGCAGACTGGATTATTTTCGTCCCGCCTGTGATATAACTTTAGCATGTTGATGTGACAAAGTTGCTTGTTCTTTCTACGATCTGGTGTGGCGATGACATAGTTGACATCACTGAGTTTCTTCTCCACGAAATAAGGACCAATAAACTTGGCTTGAGAGGTTGCCCATGCACTTGTAGCAGAATCAAAACCTGATCTCCTGGCTGAAAGTGGCGTAACCTGGACTTCTTATCATACCAAGTCTTCATCTTCTCCTGAGCAGCTCCTAAATTCTCTCTCGCCAGCTGTAAAGCAGTGGACAGCCGTTCTTTGAACTTCATCACATACTCCAGCAGGTTGACGTCATCTTCCTCCGACAGCCAGCATTCCTTGAGTAGCTTAAGGGGTCCTCTTACTTCATGGCCAAACAGTAGTTCAAAAGGTGAGAAGCCCAGTGATTCATTTGGAGATTCTCTTGCGGCAAACACAACGAATGGAAAACCTTTTTCCCAGTCTTTTTGATGTTCCAAACAGTATTTCTTGAGCATCGATTTGAGTGTTTGATGATATCTCTCCAACGTTCCTTGGGTCTGGGGATGGTAAGCTGAAGACGTGATCTGGGTGATGCCCAACTCTTTCAGAGACTGCTTGAAAACATTCGACATGAAATTACTTCCTCGGTCTGACTGTACCTCCTTGGGCAGACCAAACTTTGTGAAGAACCCTACCATTTCCTTAACCACGTTCTTTGCTGAGATATTTCTAAGTGGAATGGCTTCAGGATAACGAGTAGCCATATCAATCAGGGTCAACACATAAGAAAATCCTGAAGAAGTCTTAGGAAGAGGGCCCACAATATCCACCAACACACGGGTGAAAGGTGCCTCAAAAGGAAGAATGGGAACTAGAGGTGCAACCTTTTCGGTCTGATTACACTTCCCCACAACTTGACAAGTGTGACAAGACTTACAATACCAGGAAACATCCCTGAAGATACCTGGCCAGTAGAAGTGTTTCAAAATGCGTGCCACAGTCTTCCTCACTCCAAGGTGTCCTGCCAAACTGGAATCATGAGCCACTCTAATGATATCCTGCCTACAAACACAAGGGATGACAACTTGATGTACAACCTCCCATTCACAGTCGGCTGATGCTGTTGGGGGTCTCCACTTCCTCATAAGTACTCCTGACTTTATATAATAACAAGTAGAAGCACCACCTGACTCTTCTTCACTGTAAGCAGAGGTAGCTAGACCTTTCAACTCAGGGTCAGCAACCTGCAACTCAACCAACTCTTGACGAGTCAAATTATCAACACTACGGGGTACTGCCTCATCTGGTGAGTGGTCCAAATTAGCAAGAAAAGTGTCAGCTAGGATAACATCATCATCATTATCCTCTAAATCACCAGTAACTTTAGACTTAGCCCTAGTGACAGCACATGCAGGGAACACATCAGGGACATCACAATCCTGGGACGCAGCCACTGGCTCACTAGACAACTGAGAAGCTGGACACACTTGACTTCCACCAATATCATTTCCAAGTAAGAAAGCTACACCTGACATTGGGAGTGTCTCAACCAACCCAACCATAACGGAACCATTAACAAAACCAGACTCTAAATTCACTCTGCACAGAGGGACAGAGAAGTAATTATTCCCTACACCTTGTAAGATTACAGTTTCATCAGAGGAATTAACATTAGAGCCTAGAACACTGGTCAGCATAAGGGATTGGCAAGCACCTGTATCACGATATATTTTAACTGATTTCCTGTCATTATTGTCCAGAGGACTGACAAAACCATCAGACAGGAAATTAGCACATGAACTCTTGAGAGTGTCACCCACGTTACTGCTCAAAAGAGGAGCTCCATCATGAGAATTTAAGTTACCCCTCAAAGCAGGTTCAGTTAACTCAGTTAAAGAATTCTGGGAACTCTCAAGGATGGACACTAGACCAATTGACTGAATATTTAAAGACTACTTTTTGTTCACATCACGCTGTCTCCTGAAACATTTCTCCGTAGTATGACCAAGCTTACTACAATAAGTACATTTACTTTTCTGAAATCTAGAGGTGAAGCTGGTATTTACTTCCTGAGAAACATCTCCTTTATTCTCTTTCCTGTTACCTGTACTCTGAGTAGAGGCAACGTACTTACTCTCAGCTTTCCCTTTTTCTTTAGAATATCTCTTGTGAGTGAGAACATATTCATCAGCTAAAACTGCAGCATCAGACAAATTATCTATTCTTTTCTCATCAAGATATAGGCTTACATCTTTATAAATACACCTCTTGAAGTCCTCCAGCAAAATCATCTGCTTAAATTTACCAAAATCAGAATCCACATTCTTAGAATTTAACCACTGCTCTAACAGATCTTCTTTGATTCTTGAATACTCAACATGGGATTGCTTATCTTGCTTGTAAGTTGTCCTAAATTTTACTCTATAGGCTTCAGGAACAAGCTCATAGGCCTTAAGAATCAAGCTCTTAACTACATCATAATTATCACATCGATCCTGAGGCAAAGATGCATAAGTTACTTGAGCTTTACCGGTGAGAACAGTCTGAAGGAGTACTGGCCAATACTTTTTTGGCCAATTAAAACCTGTAGCTACCCTCTCAAAAAACTGAAAATACTTTGTTAAATCAGATTCATTAAAAGGAGGGACAAGTTTAACATTTTTAGCCACATCAAAATCATCAGAGCTAGATGATCCAGTTCCACCTTGTTTCATGGGATACTCATGGTCTGCCTGAATCCTAGCAATTTCAACTTGTGCCTCAGCCTCCTTAGAACGGGCCTCCGCCTCCTTTGCCTTAGCCTCCTGCAGGGCTAGCTGTAACTTAGCTAATTCAATCTGCGTTTGCTCATTTGGAGGAGTTACATTAAACAAGCTTTCATTAATCATGTCAACAATTTGATCTTTAGAATGATGAGAGCGAACAGCAATTCCCAATTGTTGAGCAACAAGCTTAAGTTCATTCTTTGTTCTGTTTTCCACATCACACACTGTTTGCACATTTGACAAAAAATCCTTGGCTTCATCAAGTGTAGTAATAGTAGACATCATGAATAAATCACAGTCACAAAATATCAAGCAATATCCTTATGATAATATCCTGAATATCCTGATATGAGGTCGCCAAATTTATGTTACGGAACAGAGAAAGATAATGTACACTTTAAGTGAGAATGCTAAAAATCACTACTGTCCCGTAAAGTTCCAGGTTCAAAACAAAAGAGTTAGGTAAAATTACAAGTTAAAGTTTAATGCTTAAACTAACAACAAAACATTCAGGACTCATAAGGATAATGTAATGGCAAATAAACAGGTTAAATATATGGTTAACTGCAATAGCCTCTATTAACACGAAATTAGCAAGAGTAAATTTATCTAAGTCGGCCCTGATAAAATGAGATACCAGATAATACTCAGTGAATGCCAGATAAATTATTACAGATACAAACTATTATAAAAAATGACTGACATAAAACCCAACATCAATCAAAAACCCCACTAGACCTAAGAATTAACCTTATGCTACACAGTACAAGAAAAAATGCAATAACACTTATACTCAAATTACACACAGCTGCTAGATGTTTGGAGATTTCTTGAGCACTCACAATAATAATATCTGTACAGGGGAGGACAGAGATGTGAACAAAATGAGGAGCAGATCTAAGTGGCAATGATGCAGAGACTGAGCTCATTATATAGGGGCCAGCAGAGCTTGATACAACTTGTAAGAAGGACGCGCAAATGAAGCCATGGGGACAAAGAGCTGAAAATCCCGCACTGAACAACAGAAAGGACGACTTACTCTACTATAACGGTAGAAGGGGGGGACTGAGGCAGAACACGCTCGTGATCAAACATGCAGCATACTGTGCGTTAAAATTACACAAAGGATGATGAAATCATAGGCTATGTAACACTATCTATCTATCTATTTATCTACCTATCTACCTGCCTATCATATCATCTATCCATCCACCCAACTATCTATCTGTCTGTCTATCTATCTATCTGTCTTTCATATTATCTATCCATGTGTCCATCCACCCATCTGTTTTTCTATCTATTTGTCTATCAAATAACCTATCCATCTATCCATCTATCTATCTGTCTATCTATTTGTCTGTCTATCTATCTGTTTATCAATCATTCATCCACCTATCCATCCACCCATCCATTAATCTATCTGTCTTTCTCTATATCTTTCTGTCTATCAAATCCTCCATCCACCTATCCATCCATCCATCTATCTGTCTGTCTATCTGCCTATCTATCTATTTGTATGTCTATCTATCTATCTATCTGTCTGTCTGTCTATCTCTGTCTCTCTCTATCTGTCGGTATGTCTGTTTATCTGTGCGTCTATCAGTTTGTTTATCTGCCCAGCTGTCTAACTCTGTCTAATTATCCATCTATTTATAGTTTACTGTGTGTGTGTGTGTGTGTGTGTGTGTGTGTGTGTGTGTGTGTGTGTGTGTGTGTGTGTGTGTGTGTGTGTGTGTGTGTGTGTGTGTGTGTGTGTGTGTGTGTGTGTGTGTGTGTGTGTGTGTGTGTGTGAAGATTATATAATATACTATAGCAGTAGCCGTGTGTGTGTGTGTGTGTGTGTGTGTGTGTGTGTGTGTGAAGAAGATTATATAATATACTATAGCAGTAGCCGTGTGTGTGTGTGTGTGTGTGTGTGTGTGTGTGTGTGTGTGTGTGAAGAAGATTATATAATATACTATAGCAGTAGCCATGTGTGTGTGTGTGTGTGTGTGTGTGTGTGTGTGTGTGTGTGAAGAAGATTATATAATATACTATAGCAGTAGCCGTGTGTGTGTGTGTGTGTGTGTGTGTGTGTGTGTGTGTGAAGAAGATTATATAATATACTATAGCAGTAGCCGTGTGTGTGTGTGTGTGTGTGTGTGTGTGTGTGTGTGTGTGTGAAGAAGATTATATAATATACTATAGCAGTAGCCGTGTGTGTGTGTGTGTGTGTGTGTGTGTGTGTGTGTGTGTGTGAAGAAGATTATATAATATACTATAGCAGTAGCCGTGTGTGTGTGTGTGTGTGTGTGTGTGTGTGTGTGTGTGTGTGTGAAGAAGATTATATAATATACTATAGCAGTAGCCGTGTGTGTGTGTGTGTGTGTGTGTGTGTGTGTGTGTGTGTGTTTTGGGCAGCCGAAACTACACATACAAATCGCACCAAAATTGGCACAAAAATCGCTAAAAATTCGCTGATGTGAAAAAACTTGGTCCCATCACGATTGACAAACTTTAACTATATTTAATGAGCGATCACATTTTGACCCAAAAACGCTGCTCCCGGAGCCCGGCATAGGATCTCCGTAGATTTTTTTGCCCAGAGGTAGAACTAAAATAAACTGTAGCAGTAGCCGTGTGTCTGTGTGTGTACTTCGGACTTGCGTTTGGACAACTTGGGTTCCATTCCCGAAGCTGCAAATAACACGATCAATTGGTTAGCTACAAAAAATCCAAGTGACAACATTACACTAGAACAGCACATAAACGCGAGAGCCCTCCGCAGGAGCAAGTGCGAAGGGCCCGAAGGACCCACGAGCACTTGTTGCCACTATAGATAAAGGTGTGGCGTTTCTCATATTATTATCATTTACCACAAGAAGGAATATGATGATGTCTGAGAACTATATACGCTTTTATGTATGTAAGGGTATAGATAGATAGATAGATGAATAGATAGATAGATGCATACATAAATAGATAGATAGATAGATGAATAGATGGATAGATGAATAGGGGACAGATAGATTGATAGATACGTGGATAGATAGATACAAAATAGATAGATGAAAAGGTGGATAGATAGGTAAATAGATAGATAGATAGATAGATAGGTGGATAGATAGATGGATAGATAGGCCGATAGATAGATAGGTGGATAGATATATAGACAGATGAATAGGGGCATAGATAAATGGATAGATAGATAGATTGTGGATGGATAGATAGATAGATAGAAAGATAGATGAATAAGTAGACAGAGAAATAGATAGATAGATAAAGATAGAGGAATAGCTGGATAGGTAGACAGATAGATAGACAGGAAGACAGATATATAGGTAGATAGATAGATAGATGAATAGGTGAAGCGATAGAGATAGACTGATAGATGAATACGTTGACAGATAGATAGATAGATAGGTAGATAGATAGGTGGATGGGCAGAGATAGAGATAGATAGATAGATCGACATTTATTGATTAGTAAATAAAGACAGACATAGTACAGATATAGAGAGACAGAGGCAGACAGAGATAGATAGATAGAGATATAGATAGATAGATTGATAGGTGGATACGTGGATAGATAAATAGATAGATAGACTGATCTATCGATACATACATAAAGACATGGTATACAGTAGATATATAGAGACAGACAGACAGACAGACAGATAGATAGATAGATAAATGGATTGATAGGTAGACAGAAAGATAGAGAGAGAGAGAGAGAGAGAGAGAGAGAGAGAGAGAGAGACAGACAGACAGACAGACAGACAGACAGATAGAGAAATGGATTGATAGGTAGACAGAAAGATATATATATATATATATAGAGAGAGAGAGAGAGAGAGAGAGAGAG
This sequence comes from Coenobita brevimanus, assembly GCF_032717465.1. Lineage (NCBI taxonomy): Eukaryota > Metazoa > Arthropoda > Malacostraca > Decapoda > Coenobitidae > Coenobita > Coenobita brevimanus. Next base: position 14,262,225 of record NC_137001.1, read on the forward strand.
AGAGAGAGAGAGAGACAGACAGACAGACAGACAGACAGACAAACAGATGGATAGATAGATAGATAGATAGATAAATAGTTAAATAGACTGATGCATATAGGGACATTGTAGAGAGAGAGAGACAGAGACAGAGACAGACAGACAGACAGACAGACAGATAGATAGTTGGATGGATAGATAGAAAGATAGATAGATAGCTAGATAGATAGATAAATAGGTAAACAGACTGATACATAAAGGGACATAGTAGAGAGAGTGAGAGAGAGAGAGAGAGAGAGAGAGAGAGAGAGGGAGAGAGAGAAACAGACAGACAGACAGACAGACAGAGACAGCGTTGGATAGAGATACAGAGACTGATACGTACATAAAGACATAGATAGATAGATAGATAGATAGAGACAGAGACAGACAAACAGAAAAACAGAGAGATAGAGAGAGATATATAGATAGACAGATAGATAGATAGATAGATTCATAAGTCCATAAAGACAGACATACCGATACTATATATATAGAGACAGAGAGAGGAAGAAAGACGGATAGACAGCTAGAGAGGTAGAGATAGATATAGAGAAAGATAGATTGATACGTACATAAAGTCAGACATAGTAGATATGTACAGAGACAGACAAACAGACAGATATATATATATATATATATATATATATATATATATATATATATATATATATATATATATATATATATATATATATATAAGACAGGGTGGAAGTGAAGTTAGGAGGGGAGTGAAAGATAAAAATGGTAGATTACTAGTAGAGAAGAGAGAAAAAGTGAGCAGATGGAGAGAACACTTTAAGGAATTGTTGAACATAAAGGATGGAAGTAATGCGAGTATAAGTGGCTGGGGAATGGCTGGGAGAAGGAGGGAGGTGAGAAGACAGGAAGAAATCAGTAGGATAGAAGTTGTGGAAGCAATGAAGAAAGTTAAATCGGGGAAAGCCCCAGGAATTGATGGAGTGTGTGGTGAAATGCTGAAGCATGGGGGAGAGATAGTAGTAGAATGGATGTGGAAGATGTGCAGATTGGCCTGGGAGGAAGGTAGAGTCCCGGAGGATTGGAAGTCAGGTATAATTATTCCCTTGTACAAAGGAAAAGGGGAAAAAGAAGTGTGTGGTAATCATAGGGGCATTTGTCTTCTTAGTATAATAGGAAAAGTGTATGGTAGGATACTTATAGACAGAGTTAGAGAAAGAACAGAGAAATTAGTTGGAGAAGAACAGGGAGGCTTTAGGAAGGGAAGAGGTTGTGTAGATCAGATATTCATTCTTAGATCTTTAGTGGAAAAGTTTCTAGAGAAGGGAAAGAAGTTGTATGCGGCTTTCATGGATTTGGAGAAAGCATATGACAGGGTGGATAGACAAGGATTGTGGAAAGTGTTAAGAATATATGGAGTAGATGGGAAGTTGTTGAATGCTGTGAAGAGTATGTACGATGGTGCGAAGGCTGCAGTGCGTGTGGATGGTGAACTAAGTGAATTTTTCTCTTTGAAAGTTGGTTTGAAACAGGGATGTGTCATGTCTCCATGGTTGTTCAATCTGTACATGGATGGGGTAATAAAAGAGGTACAAGGCAGGGTAGTGGATGTTGGAGTGGCCCTGGTGAGAGAGGATAGTGTTTGGAAACTCCCTGTACTGTTGTTTGCAGATGATACTGTGTTGTTGAGTGAAGACGAAGGGGAGCTGCAAGGCTTGGCGGATGACTTTGAGAGAGTGTGTAAGAAACGGAACCTAAAGGTGAATGTAGGGAAGAGTAAAGTGATGGTCTTTGAGAGAGGTGAAGTCAGTGAATGTACAGCGAGGTTGGATGGTGAGGAATTGGAAAATGTGAGTACGTTTAAGTATTTGGGTAGTGTGATGAGTAAGGATGGAGGTTTGGAGGGTGAAGTGCTTGAAAGGGTACAGCAGGGAAGAAAGGTTGCTGGTTCCTTGAAAGCAGTGATAAGAAACAGGGAAGTGAGCATGGAAGTGAAAAAGTTACTACATGACAGTATTGTGATACCAACTCTAACGTACGGAAGTGAAGCTTGGACATTGTTGGAAGGACACAAGTCAAGAGTGAGAGCAGTGGAAATGAGTTATTTAAGAGGAGCCTGTGGAGTCACGTGGAGAGACAGGCTGACGAATGAGGATATAAAGGAGCGTTGTGGTGTTGATGTGGATGTGATAGGAAGCGTTATGAGGAATACACTGAGGTGGTTTGGCCATGTGGAGAGGATGGAGGGTGAAAGACTGACGAAGAGAGTGTATGTGAGTGAGGTGGAGGGGGAGAGAGGGAGGGGGAGGCCGAGGATGAGATGGAGGGATGGGGTGGAGAGGTATATGAGAGAGGAGGGTGTGAGTTGGGAGCGGGGCAGTGAAATGGCGGGGGACAGGGCGACTTGGAGGCGATTTGTTTGTGGCCACCCCAAACGGGATTGAGGCATCTGGCAATATATATATATATATATATATATATATATATATATATATATATATATATATATATATATATATGTATATATATATATATATATATATATATATATATATATATATATATATATATATATATATATATATATATATATATATATATATATCGATCAATGGATAGACAGATAAATTGGTAGACTGTAGACTGCAGACCGTAGCACCAGTCGAGCAGGGCAGTATTCCAAAGGTGGATGGAAAGCTGATGACAGGGAGAGCTGGAGCTTCCGTTTCATCAGCCCTCTGGACTAGTTCCTGACCATCCCCCCTTGCTGAACTTTTTCAGTGTTTCAGTAACACAGAGAGTAGGCCAGCATGCTCTCCAGTACAAGTTACTCTGTCAACACCAAACTACATGCACGATACACACTACATCTCCTTTTCAAAATTAAAAAAAGTAAAATGGCGACAACTACCCATGCCTTGGAGTTCCCAGGGGAGTGGGGGGACCATAAATGCCCCCATCCGCCCTTCTCCCGGTGACGACTCAACCAGATGCCTGGAACCACTGTCTGACTCGTTTCTTCATTTCTGCAACATTCGTGGCCTTCCCTCTAACTTTCTCTCTGTTGAACACCACCTTTCCTCCTCTAAACCTCACCTTCTCTTCTTAACCGAGACTCAGCTGTGTGAGGCAACTGATAGCAAACCCTTTTCTGTATCCTCCTACTTTCTCTATATTCATTTAAAAGCCAAAGGTGGCTGTTGTGTATACGTACACAAAGACTTATCTTGCTCTCGTATTCCTGAACTGTATTCTTCTGAATACTCTCTGGCTTTGGCTCTCCTGTCATTCTCTGACTAAACATATCTGGACGGTTTACTTATCCCCTAATTCTACTGACTATGAAAAATTCTTTGACTATCTTACTTCTGCGATGGAACTCATTCTATCCATTTCTCCTTTCTCTGAAATCTTCATTCTAGGAGATTTCAATGTTCATCACCACCTTTGGCTCTCCTCTCCTTTCACTGATCCACCTGGTGAACATGCCTACATCTTTTCTATCCTAATGACTTAGAGCAGCTTGTACAACACCCTACCCGTATCCCTGACCACCTTGGGGAGAGCTCCAACATACTTGACCTCTTCCTTACAACTAATCCTTCTGCTTATGCTGTTGACCTTTCCTCTCCAGTGGGCTCCTCCAATCACAACCTTATTACCTTAACCTGTCCTATCGCTCCAGTATGGCCTGTGGACCCTCCAAAGAAACGTCAACCATGGCACTTTGGAGCTGCGGATTGGGAGGCCCTCAGGCAGTACTTCTATTTTCCCTGGAATGATTATTGCTTCCATGGCCGGGAGCCATCTCAGTGTGTTTTGCGCATTACAGAGGTTATTCTTTCGGGCATGGAAGCATACATTCCTTTTCCATATCCTTTGACTAATGCAAGAAAGCCCTGGTTTAATCACGCTTGTTCTAATGCTGTCCACAACAAGGAGAGGGGCCTATAAAAGGTACCAGAGCCAATCCACCCCTGAATCAAATTTTTTTTATGTTTCTGCCCGGAATCGGGCTAAGTCTGTTCTTCGCTATGCTAAAAATAATATCATCCATACTAAATGCTCTCAACTTTCCAACTCAAAATCTTGCCACTCCTTCTGGCACCTTGCCAAAAACCTTTCTAACAACTTTACCTCATCATCCTTCCCTCCTCTTTTCTACTCTGATGGCTCTGTAGCTATTTCTTCTACTGATAAAGCAGATCTCTTTGATCAGACTTTCTCCTCCAGTTTTATCTTAGATGATTCTGGTGCTGTTCCTCCAGCACTTCCCCCCTCTGACTTCCTCATGGCTGACATTAAAATTTCTTCAGCTGATGTATTTTCAGCTATCACTGGCCTCAATACTAACAAGGCAAATGGGCCTGATGGAGTCCCTCCTGTGGTTGTCATGAACTGCGCTTCTGTGCTTACATCCTGCCTAGGTAAACTCTTTTTCCTTTGTCTTTCAACTTGTAACTTTCCTTCTTGCTGGAAGTTTGCTCTCATTCAGCCAGTCCCAAGGAAGGGTGACCATTCCCAACCCTCTAACTATCGTCCAATTGCTTTAACATCCTGTGTCTCAAAAGTTTTTGAGTTAATTCTTAACAGAAAAATTTTAAAGCAGATTTCCTATCACAACCTTCTTTCTGATCGTCAGTACGAGTTCCGTCAGGGACGCTCCACTGGCGATCTTCTCACCTACCTTTCAGACTCCTAGTCATCCTCCTTTCGGGACTTTGGCGATTGCTTTGCCATTGCACTTGACATCTCAAAGGCTTTCGATCGAGTCTGACATAAATCTTTAATTTCCAAACTGCCCTCTTACAATTTCTATCCTTCTATCTGTGCCTTCAACTATAGCTTCCTTTCTGGTCATTCTTTACCTGCTGTTGTAGACGGCCATCGTTCTTCTCCTAGATCTATCAACAGTGGTGTTCCTCAGGGCTCTGTCCTATCACCAACTCTTTTCCATTTATTCATTAATGATCTAAGCTGTATGGTCAGCCAAAAAAATGTGTCTTCATTCCGAACCCCGTAAATATTCGAACAGATAAGTGGAAGCAGCAGGGATAGTTTCACAAGTCTGGTAACTGTGTCACATCAGACAGTGGTGGGGGTGAGTGGATTGGGGGTGGAGGTGGGGAAGTGGGGTGTGTGTGTGTGCTGTAATTATTGTTGGCAGTGTAATCTGTAATTTTTGTTGGCTGTGTAGTCTAGCAATACACTGCACAGTAAAGGCTCTAAATGTGATATTACAGCTGATTTAATACCTGATAATAGTGAAATGTATCGTTAACCTGAAATAATGCCTATAACATGTAGCCAAACAAGCGTTAGCAGAAATGACGAGGTTCTACCCCTCTCCCCACCTTCCTGCCACACCCTCTCCGCTGGGCATCAGCTAGCCACATAACATGTGAATAAAGGACAGACAGCTGTGTTTTTACTGTATGTTTACCTTCTGAACATGACAGGATATATTACATACCATTACCATGTGTGGTGTGGCACAGGGGCATGCAGTGCCTTCATAGTAATAACGAGAAAAGCATTTGTTTCCACAAGTGGTTAATGTTTTGGTAAAGGGGTAAGGGAAACCTGACCACAAGTGTTACGCACGGTAATGACACCCAGATATACACCCACCAGCGTATAGTCATAGCTTCACAGTCATTCAATTATCTATATTGGGCGACAGGAAAATTAGAGGGGAGATTCATGTTGTCACTAATAAATGTTGTTTTATATTATCACAACCATGACATTCCATTAAATTCCAATCACTCGTTATGAAACGTATTCCACAGTCATTCCGTCCTCTGAAGTATTCCAAATATCATAGATGAATTAGACATGACGGCCCATGTATATGAAACTGCAGTATATTTTGATTACATGTAAACTCATGATGATGCATATGTAGACATTTAGCGACATATTAGTGATAAAAATTGACTATAGCCCTGTTACTCAGTATGTTATTCCCAACAGCTGCCACCCATCGGTAATGCATGGTATATAAAACATGAGCGCACATACACCTTCCACTACCCCACTTCTACCCCCAATCCACTCACCCCCATCACCGTCTGATCTGACACAGTTACCAGACTTGTGAAGCTATCCCTGCTGCTGCCACTTATCGGTTCAAATATTTACAGGGGTTCGGAACGAAAACACAACTTTTTTGGCTGACTATACATTTAACCCGCCCCATCCCGTCGACGTATGGGTACATTGCTACATTTTGCATTTGCCAGTCCCGGCGACATACCGGTACGTCGTGCAATTGCAAAGTGCATAATTTCCACAATTTTCAAATTTCGCGCTTGATTTTCGGTATGTATCGTCGCTTGACCTTCCCCTACCTGCCACCAGGCGGGGACACTCGGTGACCTGTGCTCACCTGCTGCTCATTCACTCACCTGTTAGAAACGGTCCTGCTCAGACATGGCGAAGAGAGGTTTCTCAGAGGTCGAAATTCAAGCCGCCCTGGATGCCTTTACAGGTGACAGTGATTCCCCACTGGACAACGAGGTTGTTGACAAAGATTATGTGCAGCCAGAGGAGGAGGAAACCACCAGCAGTGATGAAGAAGTCCCGTCCCCCAGGAAGCAGCAGTACGTGACTTACTGTGCTGCTAGAGAGGGGCAGCCGGCCAAAATACCACGTGCAACATCCTATGCCCAGCCCCAACGTGATGTGGAACCCCAATTTGATGATGAGGACGAGGACGAGGACGAAGATAGAGCCGTGAGATGTGCTGCCACGTGGTATGGACGTGAGGTGATTACTCATCCTGGCCCCAAGCGCACACCACATCGGATGAGCAGGTATGGGCCTAGTATTTTGTTTGGGGAGGTAGGAAGTGCCGTGGAGGGAGTGGGGAGTGAAAGGGAAAGTGCAGGGAGGAGTATGGAAAATGAGAGTGGCGTGAGTGAGTCATCGCTCTCCCTAGGTAGTGTGAGGTGACGGGGTGTATCACGTGGGCGAGTGCGGGTGCGTTCTGTATTACGTGGGGTTGTGATGGAGGGGGAAGGTGGGGAGGAACCACTCCCAAGCACGTCTTATGCTCCCCAGTATCCCCAAATACGTGCGCGAGTGAGGGTGTGTGAAAAATCATGTGGTGTTGTGATGGAGGGGGAAGGTGGGGAGGAACCACTCCCCAGCACCTCTTATGCTCCCCAGTATTCCCGAACTTCATCCCCACAGCCCCCTAATGTTCCTCAAGGCCGTAAGGGTAAGGGAAAAGGAAAGGGTAAGGCAGAGGGAAGAGGAGTGAGAGTGGGGAAGCCCTTTGCACTCCTTCTCCCCAACCTCCCCCACCAGCATCTCCTCCCCACCCAGACGAAGGCGGTGATGGGGATGATGGGGACGAGGGATTTGTGGGATGGAATTGGGAGGATGGGAGTGATTTTTCTCCCCTCATTCACCCCTTCACTGAGCATGGGCGTGCTGGCTGCATTGCTCCCGGAATTCACCATAATTCCACCAGGATAGATTTATTCCACCTGTTTTTTAGTGAGGCATTCGTGGAGCAGATTGTTGACCAAACCAACCGTTTTGCAAGCACCCAGCGCCGTGAGAGTGAAAGATTGGGAACAAGGGGCAGGCATTCTATCATATATGATTACCCTGTCTCCCTTTCAGAAATGTTCCTATTTTTTGCCCTGGTCCTTTTGATGGGTATTATACGAAAGAACAGAATTCCGGCTTACTGGACAAGGGACCCTGTTATGCTTACACCAGTATTTGGGCAAGTCATGAGCCGTAATCGCTTCCAACAAATTCTAAGTCGCCTCCATTTCTATGATGCTGATGATCCTGCAAATGCGAACGACACTGATAAGATGAGGCGAATTAGGTTGGTCTTTGATCACCTGGTGCAGACCTTTCGTTCGTCATTTTATCCCTATAGAGACCTCGTCAAAGACGAGAGTCTCGTGTTGTGGAGAGGTAATATTTCATTTAGGCAGTATATACCCAGCAAAAGGCACCGTTTTGGGTTCAAAATCTTTGTTATGTGTGACTGTAGGACTGGATACGTGCAAGACATAGTCTTGTACACCGGTGCACAGACAGACATAATAGAAGATCGGAGTATTGGACTGTTGGGAGCAGTGGTAAAGACAATGATAGAAGACTACCTTCATCATGGTCACGTCCTCTACCTGGACAATTGGTACACTAGCCCTCTTCTCGCTCGTTATCTACACATGCATGAAACGGGAATCTGTGGAACCGTGAAGGTGAACCGGCGTCACATGCCCAAGGTAGGGCGGAAACTTGACAGGAATGAGGTTGTCTTCTTCAAAGCCAACAACATACTAGCAACTGTGTGGAACCATAATAGAGAAGTAAGCCTCTTGTCAATGGTTCACCGCCCCTTGATGCACTGTACTGATTCCGTTGATTACTGGAGTGAGAACAGGCGTCACATTTGGAAACCTGAGTGTGTCATGGACTATAACATAAACATGCGCCTGGTGGACCAGTCAGACTCCATGATATCAACGATAGAGTGTGCCAGGACCACGATGAAGTGGTATAAGAAACTGTTCTTTCACTTGCTAGACATCACTGTCAACAAGTGGGAAAGTGTGTAATATATGTGAAGAATTTGTATGTAAGTGTTTGAGTACTATGTTGGTCGAAACATTCATTGCGAGGGTATTTTCATGCGATATTCTGACGCTCACTTGAATAAATAATGCCAGTAACTATGTATAGTGCAGTATAGGGGTGTAAACGTGTGTAATGTAAGTGGGAAAGTATAATTGGAGTGAAAAAATAAAGTAGAAGATGAAACACGAGTGTTTGAGATTGTGCTTGCTACGTGAATATGCACTAGCATTTCGCTAAGTGCCCTCGTAATGAATGTAAATAATTGAAAATATTTACAATGGTGGAGGAAAAGTTCTATGTAAAGGAAAAAATAATAGGAAAGTGATAAACAATTGGGTATGTTGAAATGCGAGTCATAATGAGTGCACTTAGTAAGC
>NC_137001.1:14276208-14283708 GCF_032717465.1 Coenobita brevimanus
AATTTCTTCATGCTTTGATCTCACTTGTGCGTAATAAATAAATACAATTTTACACACACACACACACACACACACACACACACACACACACACACACACACACAACCGGCATCGGGAAAGATTGAGAGAGAGAGAGAGAGAGAGAGAGAGAGAGAGAGAGAGAGAGAGAGAGAGAGAGAGAGATGCCATAGGCTGTTGGTGTGGGTTATGCAATTACGGATGGCGAGGATCGCAGGCTTAAAGCGGGCCAGGAGTCGATACCCTTTCTATATGGGAGCTTATCTACGGGGGGGGGGGGACTGTCCGTCTGTCTCTCATTAATGATTTTCGGATGTGAGGTGCTTTAATTTAGACTTTATCAAAGACTTTAGTGATCCCATAGCATACCGTACTACACCACAGCACACCATACTACAAACCACACCACACCACACCACACCACACCACACCACACCTCACCACACCACACCACACCACACCACACCACACCATACTACAAACCACACCACACCACACCACACCACACCACTCCTCACCACATCACACCACACTACAAACCACTCCACACCATCTCACAGCACACCACACTACAAACCATACCACACCTCACCACACCACACCTCACCACATCACACCACACCACACCACACATCACAGCACAGCACACACCGCACCACACATGCTATACCACCATCTCTCACCATACCGACCAAAATCACCCTCTCACACCAAGCCACAATACCACACCACACCACACCACACCACACCACACCACCACACCATCCTACCTCACACCACACCACAAATATTACCACCCTCTCACACCACAACACACCACACCACACCATCCAAAATCCCCCTCCCACACCCTACCACACCAACAGCATTAACTGGAGGGCCCTGAAGTTTCTGCATTTATCATTTTCGTTCCTGTTATATTGCTACTGACGATTTTATTTAGTGAAAGGTATCAAGGTGTAATGAACTAAGGGAGGAGGATAGTCTTGTCTCCTTCTTCTTCTCCTCTTCCTCTTCTTCTCGTCCTTCTTTTTCTTTTCCTCCTCCTCCTCCTCCTCTTCTTCTTCTTCATTTTTCATCTTCTTCATTTCTTCTTCTTCTTCTTCTTCTCGTTCTTCTTTTCCTTTTCATCTTCTACTTCTTCTTCTTCTTCCTCCTCCTCCTCCTTCTCTTCTTCTTCTTCTTCTATTTCTAATTACTCTTTTCTTTCTCCTCCTCCTCCTCCTCCTCCTCCTCCTGCTTTTTCTTCTTCTTCTCCTTTTTCTTCTTCTTCTCCTTTTTCTTCTTCTTCTCTTCCTCTTCTCGTCTTTCTTCTTTTTCTTTTTCTCCTCCTCCTCCTCCTCCTCCTCCTCCTCCTCCGTTTCTATGTTCTCCTCTTCTCGTCTTTCTGTCTTTTTCTCCTCCTCCTCCTCCTCCTCCTGTCTGTGTCTGTCTGTCTCCTCTCTGTATCTGTCTGTCTTTCTCCTCTCTGTGTCTGTGTCTGTCTGTCTCCTCTGTATCTGTGTCTGTCTCTCTCCTATCTGTGTCTGTCTGTCTTTCTCCTCTCTGTGCCTGTGTTTATCTCCTCTCTGTGTCTGTCTGTCTTTCTCCTCTCTGTGTCTGTCTGACTATCTCCTCTCTGTGTCTGTCTGTCTATATCCTCTCTGTGTCTGTCTGTCTATCTCTTCTCTGTGTCTGTCTGTCTATCTCCTCTCTGTGTCTGTCTATCTCCTCTCTGTGTCTGTCTGTCTATCTCTTCTCTGTGTCTGTCTGTCTATCTCCTCTCTGTGTCTGTCTGTCTATCTCCTCTCTGTGTCTGTCTGTCTATCTCCTCTCTGTGTCTGTCTGTCTATCTCCTCTCTGTGTCTGTCTGTCTATCTCCTCTCTGTGTCTATGTCTGTCTCTGTAACAGTCTCGGTCTCCATCTCTGTCAAGTCTCGCATATTCTCGCCCACATGAACAAGAGGTTAGGCAGGCACACGCAGAGAGAGAGAGAAAGAGAGAGAGAGAGAGAGAGAGAGAGAGAGAGAGAGAGAGAGAGAGAGAGAGGAACCAAACTTTGTGGAAGGCTTCAGGATAAGACAAGGATAAAGGTCAAAGTCAAAGGAGGTCAAAGTTCATTTTAGGTTAAGGCCAATTTAGGGCAAGGTTAATTTTGATGTAGGTCAATTTTGGTCAAGGTCAATTTAGGTCAAGGTTAATTTTCGTCATGGTCAATTTAGGACAAGGTCAGTTAAGGTCAAGGTAAATTTAGGTCAAGGTTAATATTGGTCATGTAAATTTAGGTCAAGGTCAATTTAGGTCAAGGTCAATTTAGGTCAAACTCAGTTTAGGTCAGGTTCAATTTAGGTCAACGTCAATCTAGGTTAAGGTATATTTAGGGCAATGTCAATTTAGGCCAAGGTTGATTTAGGTCATGGTTAATTTAAGGCAGTGTCAATTAAGGTCAAGGTTAATTTAGGTCAAGGTCAGTTTAGGTCAAGGTCAGTTTAGGTCAAGGTCAACTTAGGGTGAGGTCAATTTAGGTCAAGGTCAACATAGGGCAAGGTCAATTTAGATCCAGGTCAACTTAGGCAGAGGTCAATTAAGGTCAAAGTCAATTAAGGGCAAGGTCAAAGGGCATGCTCAATAGGGGTCAAAGCCAATTTGGGCAAAGGTTAATTAGGTCAAGGTCAATTTAGGGCAAGGTCAAAGGGCAAGGTCATTTTAGGTCAAGGTCAATTGAGATCATGGTCAATTTAGGGCAAGGTCAATTTAAGTCAGGGTCAATGGATAAGGTCATTTTAGGATAAGGTCAATTTAGGGGAAGATCAGTTTAAGACAGGGTCAGTTTTGTTGAACCCCCACCGTGTGACGCAGACTCTCCAATATCTTCCTATTCTGGCGCTCTACGAGTCCGTTCGAGGTTGAATGATGGGCCACTATATTGCATTTCCTAATTTTATATCAAAAGACAAATTTCTTCCAGCACTGAATTGTTGAACTCTGACCTGTTATCAGTTAGAATGACTTCTGGGGTTGTGAAAGGGCAAATGACTGAATTAACGAAAGCATGGGCAACTGCATTGGCAGATTTGTCACGCAATGGAGCCAATATCACGAAACTGGAGAAATGATTGACTGTTACTAATAGACAGACAAAGCCAGATTCTGTACAGGGTAGCTTCAGAAGATCAAGGGAGACAGTTTGCCAAGACCTTGATGGTACTGGGTATTGCAATATAGGAGCAGGTTGACCAGTTGTTCCATCATGACGAGCACACGATAAACTTGCATCGCAGTGCGCTTCTGTATCCTTTCACATAGTGGGCCAATAATACGAAAGACGTGCTTGTTGTAAGCTTCTGTCTTTGCCAGGGTGTGACGCATGAGGGGTGTCGTGGATCAAATGAAGAGCAGCAGGAATTAAGTCTGTTGGAATGACTAGTTGCTTAACCTCGTGACGAGGCACATTGTTACCTGTGAATACCGAGTTTTTGTAAAGTAATTCATTGTTGATACACTAAAGAAGAAACAGCGGATATGATTCAGACAAGCATGGTGTACTTGGAGCTTGGGGGCTGGAACAAAGGAACAGACAGATTGTACTGAGAAATTACGAACTAAGGCAGATTCGCAAGGAAACGCTGCTAAGAAAGATTGTCAGGAAGTATGAACCACAAACTTGAGAGTTATTTGTAAGAAAAGCACACCCATTGAGGTCATTGGTGGATGTGAAAGCAATAGAGATATGATCTTGTGAGAGAAGGAAGTACTCCGAAGAAACAGAGGCCTGTACTAGGGAAGTACTGTACCAGAAAGGAAAAGGAATTATGTGAAAGGGATCGAATGTGATAGAAGAACGAAGAGGGATATGAACAACTATTTCTTTAGTAAGGAACGTGGCATCAAGTATTGGGTAGTAGTATTTTAAGCATGAAAATGAAATCACTGGAGATAAGTCAAAAGTGGAGTGAGCCCAGTCCAATGCAGAGCGGAGGTCAGAGATAGGTACTAAACCTACAGTGACACGACCATCGACAGTGTTTACCAGAATACAAATTAAGATAGAAACAAGGGAGACAAAAGGCCAGAGAAACCTGTAGGTTGTCTAGTTGGAGTTTTACATACAAAAGTTCTGATACAATATTAACTTTTGAAATTTCCTTTGTTAGAATTCTGGTGAAGTTGTTTAATGTTTGTGTGTGACATCATCTAAATGGTTTGTGATCTTCTGTAGCATAGAATGTTGAACATTACAGTAATTAATCTGTTTTGAGATTCTAGGGCACTGGCTAATTCAACAAGGTCAGATTTAAATCCAGAAACGTCACAGGTGGTAGCTACACCAAATAATCCACTGAGAATTTCTCCTCCAAGATAAAAAAAGTCCACGTTTCACTCGTGAACGACCTACAGGTGTTTGGTTAGGGAAAGAGTCTTGGAGATGAGAGAACTGAAGGCTTACATAATCCATCTTCCAGCATATGGGTAGGTTGAGTGGGTACCAAAATGCATCCTTTGGATGTTGTTCCAACTTTCAAAGATAAAAAATTCACTTAGTTCACCATCCACACGCACTGCAGCCTTCGCACCATCGTACATACTCTTCACAGCATTCAACAACTTCCCATCTACTCCATATATTCTTAACACTTTCCACAATCCTAGTCTATCCACCCTGTCATATGCTTTCTCCAAATCCATGAAAGCCGCATACAACTTCTTTCCCTTCTCTAGAAACTTTTCCACTAAAGATCTGAGAATGAATATCTGATTTACACAACCTCTTCCCTTCCTAAAGCCTCCCTGTTCTTCTCCAACTAATTTCTCTGTTCTTTCTCTAACTCTGTCAATAAGTATCCTACCATACACTTTTCCTATTATACTAAGAAGACAAATGCCCCTGTGATTACCACACACTTCTTTTTCCCCTTTTCCTTTGTACAAGGGAATAATTATACCTGACTTCCAATCCTCCGGGACTCTACCTTCCTCCCAGGCCAATCTGCACATCTTCCACATCCATTCTACTACTATCTCCCCCATGCTTCAGCATTTCACCACACACTCCATCAATTCCTGGGGCTTTCCCTGATTTAACTTTCTTCATTGCTTCCACAACTTCTATCCTACTGATTTCTTCCTGTCTTCTCACCTCCCTCCTTCTCCCAGCCATTCCCCAGCCACTTATACTCGCATTACTTCCATCCTCCACGTTCAACAATTCCTTAAAGTGTTCTCTCCATCTGCTCACTTTTTCTCCCTTCTCCACTAGTAATCTACCATTTTTATCTTTCACTCCCCTGCTAACTTCACTTCCACCCTGTCTTACTCTTTTCACCTCTTTCCAGAACATTTTCTTACAGTCCCTCCACTTTACACTCAAATTCCTTCCAAATTCCTCATCCACTCTCTTCTTACTCTCTCTTACTAATCTTTTCACCTCTCTCTTTCTTTCTACATATATCTCTCTCTTCCGCCTCTCAACTTCTTCCACGCCCCTATTTCTCATCCATTCATTGTATGCTTTCTTCTTTTGTGCCACAGCCCATTTCACCTCTTCAGTCCACCACGCTGTTCCTTGCACCCCCCTCCGTCTTCTCTTCCTTCCACACACCACATCACATGCTGCACATATTTCTTCTGTAAATATTCTACACACACCTTCCACGTCCCCCATCTGCTCCAGTTCATATTTGCCCAATCGTTCCTCCACTTCTCTCTTATACTCTGCCTTTTTCTCATCCTCTTGTAACCTTTCCACTCTCCTTGCAACTACTCCTTCCTCTCATCTTTCCCTTCTTCTATTCCTCCATCTTACCTGAACTTTAATTCTGGCCACCACCAAGTAGTGGTCAGAAAGTCCACTCCCCCAACCTCTATAAACTCTTGCATCCAATATACATCTTCGCATCCTTTCATCCACACACACATAATCAATCATTGCTGATGTGAAAAACTTGGTCCTATCACGATTGAAAACCTTTTACTATATTTGATAAGCAATTACATTTTGTCCAAAAAACTCTGCTCCAGGTGCCCGGCATAGGATCTTCATAGAATTTTTTGCCCACAGTTATAACTAAAATATATTATAGCAGCGCGAAAGCCCTCTGCAGGAGCAAGTGCAAGGGGCCTGAAGGGCCCACGAGCACTTGTCTTTCCTATAAAATAAGTTGAAGTTAGAGGTGATGCTTATGAAGAGGATTATGACGAGAGTGTGAGATGATAATGTTATGTAAGGGACGAGGCGAGAAGCTGATAGGAGCAGAAGACTGTGACGTAGCCCTCCGTGAGTGGCCATGCTCCCTCTTTCATGACGTCAGGGCGGCTTGGTGTTGGGTGGTGATGATGCACCAAGCTTGGTGGTGGTTGGGGGCTACTCACTGTAGTGGGGGTTGGGGAGGTCGGTTCGGGCTATGATGGCTAAATCGTTAAGCCCGGGCAGGGTGGTAATGCACTGATGGGTTTTACAGGACTAGCAGTTCAGGCAGGTAGGGAGGCTAGTGGTGGACTTACTGGGGTTGTGGTGGCGTGGTGGCAGGTGGGGGTTGATGTGGGTTAGGTATTCCCGTAACAGAACCACAGTTAGGTATTCCATAGCAGAACTACAGTTAGGTATTCCATAGGAGAACCACACCAAAACTGCAAAGAGGCTGGAGGCTGGGGGCAGGAACAGACTATTGTCATAGAAGGTGCAGTATTATGAGCAAGGGGGCAATAACAGAGAGATTGCCCACAGAAGACATGAAATTATGTTTATCCCACTCGCTATCCACCAACTGTCAAGGAAGATATCAGATACAGGGACTGGTAACTTGGGCAAGGAAGAATCATCACCAGGTAATGACCTGAGACCAAAGAGGATCAACACGCCGCAACCCGTGGAGAGTGTTATAACTGAATGCTAAATTTACGTCACAACCAGTGGAGAATGTGGCTATATGCCAAGAGAGGGCATCGGCTACAATATTTGATTTCCCTGGAATGTATTCAAAGGTTAGATTACAGTCATAAACAGTGACTGCCCAACGTGCAAGTCGACCGGTATGATTACATCCCCAAAACAGGTCACACAGAGGAAGATGGTCTGTTTGGATGTGAATAGGGTAACCATAGATGATGTCGTGGAAATGTTTCAGGGGGCTTCCCAATGAGTTACACTGAAATTCTTTTCTACTGAGTTTGACACACGGCTGGCCTAGGCAATGGCACGCTTCCTTCCTTCAGAGTCATCTTGCATGAGAATGGCACCGAGGCCCACTCCGGAAGCATCAGTACATAGAAGAAATGGTTTTGAATAATCAGGGAATGCCAAAACCGGGGCTTGTGCAGGAGCAGTTTTCAAGGTGGTAAATGCGGTAACTTGTTCATCTGACCACATAAAAGGCTCGTCCTTCTTTAACAGTTTCGTTAATGGCACAGCAATTTGGGCGTACTCTTTGATGAAACGACGACAGTAGCCACTAAAGCCGAGAAAACTACATACTACATCTGTGTTGGTGGGAGTAGGGAAGTTTG
>NC_137001.1:14286208-14296208 GCF_032717465.1 Coenobita brevimanus
GCCTCAGTCTACCTTAGTCTATCTGCCCCAGTCTACTTCAGTCTATCTATCTGCCCCAGTCTACCTCAGTCTATCTATCTATCTGTCCCAGTCTACCTCAGTCTGTCTATCTATCTGCCCCAGTCTACCTCAGTCTGTCTATCTATCTGCCTCAGTCTACCTCAGTCTACCCATCTATCTGTCCCAGTCTGTCTATCGATCTCTCTATCTACACGGACAGGTTAACTTAGTGGCGCCTTGGGACACCCTCTCAGCTAACTTAAGAACACTAAGTTACCCACCGACACACTGCACCTCTCTCTCTCTCTCTCTCTCTCCTAGTTTCATTTTCCTTTCCAAATCTCTTCTTTTACTCTCTTTCCCTCCTTCCTTTCTCCTCTATATTTTCTTCCGTACATCTCTCTCTCTCTCTCTCTCTCTCTCTCTCTCTCTCTCTCTCTCGTATTTTTATCTTGTGTAGACTGACAACAAATAGGCATCGGAAGCAAATAGATGGATGGATAGATGGAGAGAGAGAGAGAGAGAGAGAGAGAGAGAGAGATGATTAAGGCATCTGAATAGATAGACAGATAGATAGAAATAGACAGATATACTGATAGATAAAATGTTCCACGTATCGTATTTTTGGAGAAAAATGTGTCTTAGAAATTAAATCGCTTAACTGGAGTCGACAGGTAAGAATTTTGTGCCTAATTTTCGATCCTTTATTTATGGAAATCAAACTTAGCGCCAAAAAACTGTGTACAGAACGTGAACTGAACGTAATCAATACCGTCTTTCTTGGTAGTTTGTTAGTCTGTTGGGGTTGGTTTCGTTAGAGTAAAGGAGAAGACAGAAAAAGTAGAGATCAAACTTAGCGCCAAAACACTGTGTACAGAACGTGAACTGAACCTAATCAATACCGTCTTTCTTGGTAGCAGTGTCGGGGTCGTGGAGTGATGGCGTCGGGAGTGGATGAGAGTCACGCTGCTGAGCACTTCACCGCCGTGGATTATGCTCTGTTTAGTCTCATGCTGGCGGTGTCGGTCGGTATCGGGGTGTGGACAGCCTACAGGAGTCGCGGCAAGGAGTCCACGCAGGAGTACTTGATGGGCAGCGGCGCCATGACACCCTTCCCTGTGGCACTCTCTCTCCTTGGTGGCATCATCTCGGCTATATCTGTACTAGGTTAGTCTCTCTCTCTCTCTCTCTCTCTCTCGTCAGGGTTCACTATTCAACAAGACATGTGATGTAATAAATTCCTATACATTCTTCCATAGACAAATCTTTCAGTAAATTAACATGATATTCAAACAAGTCATAGCAGAATATTAATGGCTAAAACTGAAGGAGTAAACATCTCTCCTTGTCAGTCTTTAATTCTCCATCCTCTCCACTCTGTCCCTCCATCTCATCGTTGGTCTTCCTCTCCCCTTCACGTCACCCACACTCTTCTAGTTAGTCTCTAATTCTCCATCCTCTCCACTTCATCCCTCCACCTCATCCTTGGTCTCCCCCTCCACCTCCTCACTCACATAAACTCTTCTAGTCAGTCTCCCATTCTCTCAAAGTATTTCCCTAAACCCATTTCAATCCCATCCCTATTTTTCTTCAGGGAATCCCACTGAAGTGTACTTATACGGGTCACAAATAGTGGTCACTCTGCTGGGCGTGGTGTTGGGCAGCATCGTCACCCACCAGCTCACCCTTCCACTCTTCTACAACCTGCGTCTTGTGTCCATTAGTCAGGTCAGTGTTTGGCCTCCACTCTTTTCACTCTAACTGGGTGTAAAGTTGACAGTTCCTTTTCTAACTTGGTCTAAAATGCCATACTCGTTTCTATCTCGGTCTAAAATTGTCATTCTCTTTTCTAAACTGGTCTAAAATGCCATATTTTTCACTAACTTGGTCTAAATTGCCAAACTCTTTTACAACCTGGATGAGGGTAACTTTGGCCTGAGTGACCACCGTGGCAGTGTAAACGGTCTTGATCGCTACTGTGTCAGTGGAAGCAGTCTGTTTGAGGCAGCTGGCACCCAGTTGATGATGGCTTTGTCTCCTCTCACGCTGTGGTCTGGGGAGGTCGTCCCTCTTTGTATGATGTGGCTGCTGCTGGATGCCACAACCTGTACAGGTACGGAGGTGAAGGGTTAACATCCCGGTGAGCTTGGCACTAAACTGGATGGCAGGGTTGTGAGGCAGGCACAAAATGGTGAGGCTCTGTTGTTGTGCGTCTTCTCATTTGGCATCCTCCGCAGGCACTGAGGGCACTTCACATGCCATGCATGGTTCCTACTATTATATCCTGGGCATTTGGTGACTATTTCGTTGTTATTCTCCTATTTCAGGCAATTCTCTATAACTGTATCATTTATAACTTGGTGAGAACCCAGTAAACTCCCGGCTTTGTGATGTTGCACCTGCTTTTGTGGTTCATGTTGAGAGTAGTGCACGAATCACAAAGACGTAATCATGATGCTGGTATTAAGGACCTGCATTATAGAAGCTGAGTGCACGAAAATGTAAACAAGCCTTCAGTTTGGACTTATTGGGGGAACACTTGTTATTACAGTTAAATGTGATTGGCCTGCATCCCACACAACGGCGTGAAGTAAAGATTAAAAAAAAAGTTCAAACATGTTACTGTACAGACACACAAGTATCTTCCAAACTGTGACGAAAACATAACGGAAATATCGAACCATCTGAAACACACACTATAGTTGCGGCGCGTGACTCTGAAGTTGTTATTATCGTACCCTGGCAACGTACCATTCTAAAGTGCGTCTGATTTCGTGTATAATATGAGACGCATGTGATTCGTGTATAATGCGTTCGTGTATAATAATATTCATGTATAATAGATTTGTGCATAATATGTTCGTGTATAATAATATTCATGTATAATAGATTTGTGCATAATAATATGATTCGTGTAAATTCTGATACGAAATCGGACGCACTTTTGAATGGTAGGTTGCCAAGGTACGATAACTACAACCTCAGAGCCGTGCGCCGCGACTATAGTACCGATAGGATTTGTCACTTCATTTCGCCAGTTTTTTTTTTTTTTTTTTTTTAAGAGAACTGGGAAGACAGTTGCTTCTTTGACTGTGCATGATCATAAAATGTTTGAGAATTTCCTGTAAATAATAATAATGATAAATAACTCAGTTTCAATAATATGGCCATGTATGCTCACCAACCTCACGCCATTGTGTTGGGGGTACTTGAAGATGGGATGCAAGCTGGAAGCATTGCAAGATTAAACACAATAAAAGATATATTTGTCTTCGTAGTGGTTATTTCCTTCGTATGACATACTCTCTTAGTTTTCCTTAGAGGCAGATTGCTGTATTTAAATTATTAAGAAGGTGTGCCAATAATGGGATTAACTGGGGTAAATTGCCTCACTTGCGTTTGATATATCTCCCATAATCTGAATATATTGTTTGGAGATAGGAAAGATGATGATGATGATGATGATAGTAGTAATAAATAATAATAATAATAATAATAATAATAATAAATAATAATAATATTGATAATAATAATAATAAAAATAATAATAATAATAATAATAATAATAATAATAATAATAATAATAATAATAAATAATGATAATAATAATAATAATAATAATAATAATAATAATAAGTAAAACGCCGGGAATAGTGACTGAGGTAAATACGACACCCCCGGGAGAAGCCTACGGAGGGGTAGACAGAGCGCGACCTGACCCCGGGCGACAGAGGCATAAGTCCGCCCCGGCCATGCACCCCTGTAACCCGGAACTCGCCCGCCGCCACCACAGCAACAAAAGGAGACTATCTTGCAGAAGAGCTGACCCTCAACAGGATCGGGATGGAGCCATTACTCTACAGTAGCTCCAGGCAGCAACCCAGCGACAGCCGGTAGCCGCGCCATTTTTGAGACGACCTGCAGCCACTCACCCCTTCTTCAGATGGCCAGTAGCTGCTCCTGCCTTTGTCAGGAGGTGCCCTAAAGACAGCCGGTAGCCGCTCACTCCTCTTTCAGGAGACAGCTGGTAGCCGCTTCCGCCTTCATCAGGAGACGGCCAGTAGCCACTTCGAAGGTGCCCTCGAGATGGCCAGGAGCTGCTCACCTCTCCTTCAGGAGACAGCCGGTAGCCGCTCCCTCACACAGGCCATGACCAGTAGCCGAGCCTCAGTGACGACCGGAAGCTGCTCCCCGAAAAGGCCATGGCCAGCAGCCAGGCCCTACTGCAGGACACGGCCAGCAGCTGCCCCTCCATCAGGTGCTGCCACACTCCTACAATGTGACATCCTCCAGGAGGAGGGTCTCAGTCCTGTGGACCTGTGGAGAGGCCCTGTGCTATCCCCAGGGTTGTACCCTGCCCAGCCGGAGCTCACTCCTGACGGCGTTCCCGATGGCAGGAGACATCAGCCACTGGGCACCAAGGCTACCCCCAGGACCCCAAGGCGAGGCCTCTTCTCACCCCGACACAGATGACCCTTGTCCTCCATCCGGCGCCTAGGTGAGATCTTCAGGAGGCTGTTTGGCCCCAGCCCTGAGGGCCGCAATCCAACTCCCAGCCCTGACAGTGCAGGGCCCTTCGCTGCCCCTAGGCCCGGATGAGAGAGGACGCCCCTACGAGTGATCCTGTGGCTGCTGGGCACAGAGGCCTAAGCGGGGCTCAGTCCTCATCAGGAGTTGGGCTGTGAGTCCTCCCGCCCCCCACCATTAACCACGCTGCCACCCCACCAACAGTGAATGACAGTTAAGAGTGCAATGACAGTGTAATAGTGACTGGAATATCGGGCAGTGTATCATCCAAGGGAACATAAGTCCAGTGCCTAATAATGTGTGATAATTATAATTTGGGCAAACAGTGACATAGTGAGAGTAAGAAGAAAGATCTAATAAGAGTGCAGTGATTTCAGTGAACATGCGACTCGGCCTTCATAGTGTAATTCCTCTGCACTACAAGACCAGTAGTATAATTGCCCAGCCCAAATACAGTTTATATTTCCCTCCAAGTGACAGTGATCTATTCCCCTGCCCAAAATACTATTTAGTGTGCCATTCACCTGCTATCCTGAGCTATTTTCTAAATAGTATCCTGTATGATACTACGATACTAGTAGATGACTTATAATTACCCAGATTCCTGTTGTTGTGACATTTACCTGTTCCACGTATAGAATTAGTCAATACACGTGTAAGGTTGTTGCCTTGAGTTTTTATGTCCTGTCTCTTCCTATTTGTCTAAGCTCCAATCTAGAAAGAGAATCCAGCTGCACACTAGGCATTCAAGGGATGGGAAGATGACCCTTAAACACCTAACATAACACTGGTGGACAGCTGTGGTTCTTGACCCGGGCATACGAGAGAGCCATTCAGGAAATACAGGCAAAATGGCAAACAAATCTCATGTGCAGTTGCCTAAATTTCACCCAGAACAGTACGATGTCCACACGTATCTGGCAATTATTAAGCCATTGCTAGATATCGGGATTGAGGGCGACAAACAAAAAATATCAGTAACAGTCCCACTACTGGGCAAAGCAGTGATAAATATCACGTCAAAAATCGTCCCAGGGCTCACATGGAAAAACTTCATGAAGCTTGTTATCCAAGCCATCACACCCTCATTAGGAAAAGTAGTGGCACTATCCCAGTTGGAGAGCCTGACATATGTTGGCAATTTGGATGATACTTTAATCCAGGCCAGATGCTTGGTAACTGCTGCCAACCCAGAGGCGGATGACAAAACCCGGGAACAGCTCATGTTTAACACACTTATCAGGATCTTCCCCAGTTTTATCAAAAAACATTTTATAATACACGACCCTACGGGAGACCTGCATAAAGATATTCAGGTAACGAGGCGCCTTCTAGCCATCCACTCCACCCCTCAGCATGTCGACACAATCAGTCAGTTTCCCACGAACATCATCGCGAATGACCCTTGGGAATTTTCTGCTTGCAGCCATGAATGCCCCATTCACGACATTCGCAAGCAGCTAAAAGCTGCCCAGCACAGCAGAACGACTCAAGAGTGCCTACAAGCCACCCCACCATATGCCAATTGCCCTGAGCCTAAGGGAAAGAAAACCCCAAGAAGAAGGCACAGAAGGCGCCCACCACTGCCGCCACACACCCTTATATTGACGGGGGCCACCTCATATCCCCCCCCCCCCAGTCTACGACATGGGGAAATGGCACGTTTCCTTTCGCTCTCCTCCCTGTATCTCTTCTCTTTTACTATCCTCTCTCTCTAATCTACCCTCACCCACCTCCTTTTCTAGGTCACCTCCCTACCCCACACCCAACCTCACCATCCCAGTGGACCCCCAGCTCATCCCCAATAACCTCACCAGATGCCTCACCACTCGCCACACCTCACACCTCAGCTCCTGCCACACCACCACCGCTGCCAATACAACCACCCCCAACCAAGCCACCACGGTTCCAGCACCGTACACCGCCCACCACCACCCCCACACCAGCACCATCCCCTTGCTTCACACCCACTGCCCACCTCACACTGCGAGCACAGGACCCCGCCACCACCCAAGCCACCCTACCACCAAACACCAAGATGGTGCTACAAGACCGCATTGCCTCCTCACCGCCCGCACCTCACGCCACCACACCCGCCGCCTCACCACAACCACAAATTCTTTTCCACAGCCAGCCTCCCACCTCCTCTCCTCCAGCCTCTTCGTCCTCCACACCTAACGCCATCTCACCTGCCACCTCGCCACCACTACCCACCTCCAGTACCAGAGCACCCTCACACCCCCACACACCACCCACCTCAAGCACCACCACCTCGCCCATGCCCACCATCGGAGTGCAGCCAAAAAGTATCCCACCCTGGCGCACCACCTCCACCGCCACGCCACATGCAGCCAAAGCATCAAGGGGGCGCACACCCACCTTACCACCCACTCCCACCCTACAACCCGCCATCAACCGCTATGGCACCTTTTACGCCTGCCCGCAAGACACACCACCACCTACACAACCCCAACACCACCTTCCCCACCGCCAACCACCACTGCCAACCCTCCCACTTACTCCTATGACTGCCACATCTCGCCCTCACCTTCTCTACCTGCTTCCTCCTCCCCATCTCCTCCCACCTCACCTCCCAGCACGCCGCATCACACCTCACCTGAGGACACACCAACACCCAGCTCAAACCTCTCTCCCACCCCCTCCCCGCCACCCTCTCCATCCTCCAAGCTCACCACCGTGTGTTCTGCCCATGCACCAAGCATTCCTCCACCCAACCAGACTCCACTCCACCCTACCCACCACCCACCACCATCCCCAGCCCCGTCGCCATCCCTCCACCCCCAAACACCCCACCTTCCTCCCCATCCTCCATGCCTATCTCCACATGTCCCACCCACGGACCAACCACCCCTCCACCCGCCCACAGTTTACCCTGCCCACCGCCCATCACCAATCCCAACACCACCACCGCATCGCCACCCCCACGGACCCCACCCACCTCCCCACCACCCTCAACTCCACCACACTGCCCACTCGCCACCCACACCCACCTTAAAGACCACCATCACACATTCCAGCCGCCTTTACTGCCTACCCACCCGATACGCCCCCACCCCTACACCACCCACCTCACCGCAAAACCACACTCCCCCTCCTAACGCGAGTTCCACTACAGTCCTGCTACACCAAGCCCAAATCCTGGCTACCACCACTCCCCAGAGACATCACGCCACATTGCCCCATCATAAAACTCCATGCTCCCCGGTGATCTCCAGCATTCAACACAGCTCTGTAGTGGAGACAAGACCTACCAACATGAGAATCCGACAAGCCACATGGGCGCCGCCCTAGGGACATAAACATCGCGTCCATGGCCCCCTCCACCTCCTGCGATTCCTCCATACCACCACCGACACGTCCACCCTTTTCGTCACCTGCGACACCCAGATGGACGAAAACTCAGCCACCACAACATGGAAAGCCCTTCTTCAACATCTCCAACCCATGCACCACACCAACAACACCAAAGGGTATCACTTCTAGTCACGGGGATGTGACCCGACGATGGTGGTAAAATGCCAGGAATAGTGACTGAGGGCAACACGACACCCCAGGGAGGAGCCTACGGAGGGGCAGACAGAGTGCAACCCGACCCCGGGCAACAGGGACATAAGTCCTCCCGGGCTATGAGCCCCTATGACTCAGAACTCACCCGCCGCCACCATAGCAGGATAAGGAAACTACCTTGCAGGCGAGCTGATCCTCGACAGGATCGGGGTGGAGCTATTACTCTAGCTCCAGGCACCACCCCAGTGATGGCCGGTAGCCACGCCCTTTTTGAGACGGCCTGCAGCCGCTCACCCCCTTCTTCAGGAGATGGCCAATAGTCGCTCCCACCTTCATCAGGAGACAGCCGGTAGCCACTCCGAAGGTGCCCTTAGATGGCCAGTAGCCGCTCACCACTCCTTCAGGAGACGGCCAGTACCCGCCTCCTGCCTTCGTCAGGAGATGGCTGGCAACTGTTCCGAAGGTGCCATTGAGATGGCCAGTAGCTGCTCACGCCTCCTCAGAAGACGGCTGGCAGCCACTCCCCCACACGGGCCATGGCCAGTAGCTGGGCCTCAGCGTCGGCCAGAAGCCACGTCCCTAAAAGGCCACGGTCAGCAGCCGGGCCTCTGTCAGGTGCTGCCACACCCCACGACCCGACATCCTCCAGGGAGGAGGGGTCCCAGTCCCAAGGACTTGTGGAGAGGCCCTGTGCTATCCCCAGGGTTGTACTCCACCCAGCCGGCTCCAGAGGGACCCTACCTGAAGGACTTCGACGACAACCAATGCCGCGGCTCACTCTTCATGGCGCCCCCAACAGCAGGAGACCAAAGCCACCGGGTCCCCGAGGCTGTCCTCAGGACCCACGGGCGAGGCCTCTTCCCACCCTGATGCAGACAACCCTCATCCTCCAACAGGCGCCTAAGTGAGTGCTTCAGGAGGCTGTTCGGCCCCAGTCCTGAGGGCCACACTCCAACTCCCAGCACTGACAGTGCAGGGCCCTTTGCTGCCCACAGCCTTGGACGAGAGATGATGCCCCTACGAGTGATCCTGTGGCCGCTGGACACAGAGGCCACAGGCGGGACTCAGCCCCCATCAGGAGTCGGGCTGTAAGTCCTCCCACCACCCACCACTAACCATGCCGCCATCCCACCAAGATTGAGTGACAGTGAAGTAGTGCAGTGCACAGTGTAATAGTGACTGGAATATCGGGCAGTGTATCATCCAAGGGAACATAAGTCCAAGGCCTAGTAATGTGTGATAATTTTGATTTTGGGCAAACAGTGATATACTGAGAGTAGGGAAGAAAGATCTAATAAAAGTGCAGTGATTTCAGTGAGCATGAGACTCGGCCTTCATAGTGTAATTCCTCTGCATTGCAAGACCAGTGGTATAATTGCCCGGAATAAATAGTTTATATTTCCCTTCAAGTGACAGTGATCTATTCCCCTGCCCAAAATACTACAAACACAATTTAGTGTGCCATTCACCTGCTATCCTGAACTGTTGTCTAAATAGTATCCTGTGCGATACTATGATACTAGTACATGACTTATAATTACCCAGATTCCTGTTGTTGTGACATCTACCTGTTCCACGTATAAGGCTGTTGCCTTGAGTTTTTGTGTCCTGCCTCTCTCTTATTTGTCTAAGCTCCGGTCTAGAAAGAGAACCCAGCTGCACACTAGGCGTTCAAGGGACGAGAAGCTGACCCTTAAACACCTAGCATAATAATAATAATAATAATAATAATAATAATAATAATGATAAAAATATCATCATCCAGTCCTACATTGCCCCTTGAGAGGCGTAGGAGCACGGGACTAGGCAAGTTGGTCCTGACATTTAAGATGAGAGTGACCAGCCCTCACTCATCCATGAGTGGCATTAAGTGAGCAATATACCCCCAACCACCCTTGGATATAAACCTTCACCGGCTCAATCCGATTGGAGCGCCGTAATTACT
>NC_137001.1:14298708-14313792 GCF_032717465.1 Coenobita brevimanus
GAAATCATAAAAGAAAATATAACCATAAAGTCATACAGGTAAGAGTTAACTTTAGAGTCGGCTTTATAATATTCAACGACACTGAAATAATAAGAAAAAAAAATATATATATATATGACCATACAGTAACAGGCCACACTACAGCCTCCTGTTTCTGCCATAGCATGAACACAAGTCCTTTCGTGCGCCACACCTTCTGGTCGACCGCCGTGCTTGGCTTCTTCCTCACCATGGAGGCCATTGGCATCAACCAGCCCAGCTACCAGAGATTTGCTTCCATCGGTAACCTCGCTATGGCACGAAGGTTAGATGGCCTTGTTTACATCTCTTTATCCATTGGTCTATCTACCTTCCTATTTATATTGAAGGGAGACTAACTGGTTGTAAAAGTTTTAGAAAGATGCTTAGAAGTGTTACAGATACGAAAGCAGTTAGAGGTGATGGTAGGAGTTCATTGATAGTAAGACTGTGGTATAAAAGATAAAGCTGCGAGGAACGTGGTGGATAGAGAGGAAGGGGACAACGGGAATGAGAAGTAGCGAAGTTTAAAGCAAAAGCAGTGAGGTGAGTACTGAGGGAAAAGATGAGTTAGAGTCAGTGAATTAGGAACAAATGGATCAGGAAAACGTGTGTTGATTGCGGGAGTGTTTGGTTAGGAATGCAAGGGTAGCCAGGAGTAAGAAAGGTTCAATTTGGTGGGATGCCTATGTTGAATGGGCAGTAAGGGAAAATGGGAGACGAGAGTGGATGCAAGACAGTCAAATGAATGAAGGGAATATGCTGAGGGTAAGAAGGGTGTGTGGATATCCGTAGAGAAGACAGGCACAACAAAACTGCGTAACCCCACTACATTCTCATGGAGTTGCATAATGAGAATTGAGTGTGGACACATTGCATATTTAAGTGTTCAGATTCATTTATGTTAAAGTTCATAGCAGACTTTATATGAGTATAAAAATCCTCAAGGTAAGGGCTGAAAGCACAGAATTCACATAAACTGTACAAATACTGGCCCAGCACAACACTGCTTAATCCACGTATCGTCCCAACACTAAACACGAACTATCATTTGTAGTGCTCAGAAGATCAGTGCTTCAGCTCATTGCAGGGTACTTCACTGACATACACTCACCAATGCTTAATTTATATGGACCTCGTAAGCCTCTTGTTTTTACTACAGGTTGGCCATCTCTTGCTGTGGGTGTGTGGCTGTTGTGGGGTATGTTGTACTTCTCTGTTAGTACATCTAATAATTTTTACGTTTTTGCCACAGGTTGGTCATCGCTTTTGCTGTGGGTGTGTGGTTGTTAAAAGGTACCTACTGGTACCATTTAATCCTTATTTTACGTGTTTTTCCCCACAGGTTGGTCATATCTTTTGCCGTGGGTGTGTGGCTGCTGTGGGGTCTGTTCTGCTTCTCCGGCCTGGTTGCCTATGCTGCCTTCAGAGACTGCGATCCCTTGGCATCAGGCAGGATACAGAAACCCGATCAGGTGATCCCTTACCTGGTCATGCAGAAGTTGGGTCACCTCACTGGCGTTCCTGGGGTCTTTGTGGCAGCTGTCTATGGCGGCGCCCTTAGGTGGGTGATGTAGTGGTTCTTCCTTTTCTTAGCAGCAGCCATTATTATCACCCACATCCTTTATCATCACTCACATCCATCATCACTATCCATTATCATCACTCACATCTTTTATCATCACTATCCTTTATCATCACTCTCATCCTGAATCATCACTCTCACATCCATCATCACTTTCACATCCTTAAACATCACTCTCATATCCTTTATCATCACTCACATCCATCATCATTATCCTTTATCATGATTTTCATCCACTTCCTTTATCATTACTCACATCCATCAACACTATCCTTTATTATCACTTTCATCCACATCCTTTATCATCACTCTCACATCCTTTATCTACACTCTCACATCCATTAACACTATCCTTTATCATCACTCTCACATCCTGTATCATCACTCACATCCTTTGTCATCACTCACATCCATCATCACTTACACATCCTTTATCATCACTCTCACATCTTTTATCATCACTCACACATCCATTATCATCACTCTCACATCCTTTATCATCACTCTTACATCCTTTATCATCACTTAGTATTACCAGTATCTACCCTGCATCGCATATATATTTCATACTCATATTCCATCATCCGCGCCCATACTAGCAGACTGAGCCATACCCACAACACATAAGATACTGCCACATGAGTTTAGTGATGCATTATTTCCGTCACTCTGCAATATACACATGCAAATTGGGTCTTTCCCTTATTATTTTTTCCCCCATAGAAATGTGTACAAGGGGAAAGGTGATGCCCTTGTAAAAGGAAATTATGGAGGCATAAAGCTTTTACACCAAATAATGAAGGTAATGGAGAGAGTTCTAGAAGGTATGATTAGAGAAAGAGTGAATATTGATGAGAGGCAGTTTGGGTTTATGCCAGGTAAAGGGACCACTGATGCCATATTCATTGTTCGACAGCTTCAGGAAAATATATAGGAAAGAAACGGGAACAGTACTTTGTTTTCGTTGCTTTGGAGAAGGCCTTTGACAGTCCCTAGAGAGGTGGTGAAGTGGACAATGAGAAAGCTTGGGATGGAGGAGTGGCTTGGTTAGGGTGGTTATGGCCATGTATGTGGGTGCTCGCACCAGGTAAGGGTGAATGGAGATTTGAGTGATGAGTTTTCCATGAATGTTGGTGTGCATCAGGGGGTCAGTCTTGAGCCTCTTGTTGTTTATCATGGTACTTGAAGCCCTCTCACGTGACTTCAGAAATGGATTCCCGTGGGAGATGTATGCTGATGATTTGGTGATGATTGCAGAGAATAAAAGGGGGGGGCAGAGGAAAGATTTACGAAGTGGAGGAGATGGTATGGGCACACTGACTTAAGAGCAAATGCAGATAAAACAAAAGTGATGATATCTAGGGTTGGGGGCGGTACTGTCAAAGACGAGGGAGAGTGGCCATGTGCGATTTGCCACAAGGGCGTGGGAAGTAATTCCACCTCGTGCAGTGTCTGTGATAAGTGGGTGCATGAGAGATGTAGTGGTATTAGAGGTAGACAGCGAGATAATGCTGATATTGTGTGCGTGGTGTGGCGGGGAGAGCTGGTGGAGATTGTCAGGCATGAAAGGATTGAGCTTGTTGGTGAGTCTCTGAGTGTGTGGAAGAGTTTTGTTATTTGGGAGACATGTCATGTGTTGGAGGTGGGGCAGGAGCTAGCACTGTGGCTAGAGTGTGGTGGTTAGAAGAAGTTCCGGGAGCTCTTGCCTCTCCTGACATTGAGAACGCTCTCCCTCCATGCTAAGGTATCTTTGTATGCAGCATGTGTTTGGAGTGTAATGCTGTATGGTAGTGGGACTCGAGCAGTAAAGGAAGAGGATAGTCGCTTGGTCAAACGTATAGAAATGACAATGATTAGGTGGATGTGCAATGCGTCCTTGAATGTGAGACCTGGGGGGGGGGACTAGGTTTACAGTGCAAGAGTTGAGGGATAGGATGGGACTGGAGTGTATTGGTGCTGTGATGAAGAACAGTAGATTGAGATGGTTTTGGTATGTGTAGAGGGTGGGAGATGGTAATTGGTTGCAGAAAATGAGAAGTGTTAATGCTTGGGGTAGGGTTGCGAAAGGTAGACTGAAAAAAACCTGGGACGAGGTCACTGAGTGTGAACTCAGGGATAAGGGACTGAATAGGGAAGCTGCCAGAGATTGAGGAGCATGGACACCCGCCAGTAGATGACCAAGGCCGAGTCATGCAAACCTGTTAGATCCTTCAAATATGAATGAACGATAGAACAATGATACAACCTATTCACGTTGGGAGTTCGGTTGTGAGAGGCAGACCGAAAAAGACCCGGGATAAGGTTACAGAGTGTGGCCTCAAGGATAAAGGACTAAATAGGAGCTGCCAGAGATCAAGTAGCGTTGAGAGACACCATTAGGTGACCAAAGCTGGAGCATGCAAGCACGAAAGTTACGAACAATACCGGTACATAAACAATATTCACATCCATGTTCACAGTACTTCATCATCGAGTCAAAAGTCTGAAAACGTAATAAAAGAGCAAATGATACCAACTGCCAATTGCTCATCACTTTGGGATTGTGCACGGACAACACCTCAAAATATTCTTGGATTCCAACCTGATCATCACTATCACATCTTTTGTCATGACCCTCACACTTTTCATCATTATTCTCACACTGGAAAATGAAAAAATAAACTCAATGGGTACGCCTAAGAACACACACACACACACACACACACACACACACACACACACACACACACACACACACACACACACACACATTCACACACACACACACACACACACACACACACACACACACACACACACACACACACACAGTGTTAAATATAAGACAGTTATCAACTCGATAAACACAGTGGGGGTGCCAGGGGAACAGGAGTCCCCTACTGCTGCCTCATTTGCTGAGTGAAGCGACTTCTTAAGACTGATGCAGGCTGCCAGCAGCCCTTACTGAAACTCACAATGGTTAGAATACAGTCAAGTGTAGACTTCTTGGGTAAAGATTGCCGAGGCCTCTGAATCTTGAACTAATGGTCCTGGATATCCATCAACAGCATATGAGGAAGACCCTTGCCTGGAGCACTGAACACTGTAACACCGTGGTAGTTACTGCAGTCAAACTGATCTCCTTTCCCTTCCCAAACAGGGCTAACCAAACACCTTGTCCAGTCAGGAGGAATTATACCAGTACATCGAACAGCTTCTACTACTGCAAGTAATCCCCATATATGGCTTCTTCCTCAGCTTTGATCAGTTTTGCCTGATGCCACAAAGACCAGTCGCCCTACCACTTTTCAGCCTTATCACTGCCTTCCTGTATTCATATAAGGAAGACATGGCATTGTAGACTGGTGGGATGGCAGCAAGCGACTGCACATCAGCCGATGGAAGCTCCATGCTGGGTTCTGCTGTACACAACTACTTTAAGTATTCAGGCCAATGAGCCCTCTAGTCACGCTCTAGACACAATCCATCTATCTACTATATCAGCAGAATTAACCTGAGAGGCAGGTCTGGGGTAGAGTTTCTTCAGGGCTTGATAGCAGGTCGAAGGTCATTTAAAGTAAAAGTCCTCCAATCCGACCACCAATAATCCAAACATCCCAATACTCCGAATATTGCAAGGCGTTTTTTTTTTTTTTTTTTCTAGGTTTTCTCATATATTTATGGGAATTATCTAAAGATTTATCTGGCTTGGACTTGCTCTTCTACTTGGATGTACCTGCCTGCAACTATTCATCCACAATTCTTTGCATTTTCCGGTGAGTAAAACAATAAACCATAACATTTTAAGCTTTATTTAATGATCCTATATATATATATATATATATATATATATATATATATATATATATATATATATATATATATATATATAAATAACAGAACAGAGGAAGGAAAAACAAACGAATAAACAAAAAACAAATCCATGCACCAGATTACTGGTCTTCTGTTCATAAAATATCTGTAACAGTTATACTTGAACAGCAGTAGGTTGGAGTTTGGAGGGAAACAACTATGGGGAAGCGAGTTCCAGAGAAATGCAATGGGGAATGAAAGAATTCTGATAGGCAGAAGTTCTGCAGTATGGCTGAGTGACATTCCAGTCATGAGCGCTGCCAGCTGCACATGTAGCACGATGGAGGGCATGGAGAGGTGGCACAATGGACCCAACTTCGTCTTAGTATTTGCCATAAAAATATCTTTAAAATAACGCAAAGGAGGCAACATTCCTTCTTACTTGTAGGGGAGGTAGTTTATTAGTAATAGCACGGTTATTAATAATTCTAACAGCTTTGTTCTGATTTTGTCTACTTGTTTTAATGCAACCTCTCCACATCCACTCCACACGGGTGAGCAGTATTCAAGCTGACAGCGCACATGACTCTTATAAATTATAACTAATTGCTCATCAGTGAAGAAGTTACGGACTCTGTACAATAATCCAAGTTTCTTTGAGGTGGTTTTAGCAAGTGATCTGACATGAGAGGTCCAGCTGAGGGCATTGTTAAGCGAGACACCGAGAATTTCAATACTTTTGGAAATGGGAATATTTGTAGCATTGAAGGCAATATACGATTCTGGCAATACCTGTCTAATAGTAAATTGTATATACTTAGTTTTACTAGCATTAAATGAGACAAGGTTATTTTGTCCCCATTCACTGATCATTGATAAGTCTTGATTTAAAGCAATGGCTGTACTGAGTTGAGAGTTAGAGATATCAGACTTTGTAAATGGATGTCTAATTGTGAATGAACTATGAAATGTTGAGTCATCTGCATGTGAATGGATGGGATTGTGGGTGACAGATAAGAGATTACTAATATGAACAAGGAACAGGGTTGGTGCCAGAACTGATCCCTGCAGCACGCCAGTGTTAATTGAGTGGAAAGTGAAATATGCAGCATCTACTTTTACTCTTATTTTTCTGTTGCTGAGATACGAGGAAATCAAAGGAACAAAGAGTTTAGTCCATAGCAAGGGAGTTTGGACAAGAGGGAACGGTGCCACACTCTGTTGAAAGCTTTAGATTATTCAGGGCTACCCATAAGTTTCTCCATGTAGGTCAACTGATTGATGGATGGTATGATTCAGGAGATTGAGTATGTCAATGGTGGATCTCTCGTGGCAAAAACCATATTGTCTATCACTAATTAATTTGTCGGATTCAGGATGTTTAACTATGTGCTTATTAATTACAGTTTCAAAAACCTTACCAAAAGATGTGACAGCTATTGGTCTGTAATCAGAGGTCAGAGGAGCTTCCTTTCTTTGGAATTGGGTGGATATTGGCTTCTTTCCATGAATTAGGGAATGTTTTCAAAAGTCCCCCCTAGTAGTCCGAAAAAAAAAAATAAATAAAACAGTAGTCCGAAAGACCCTCGGTCCCCTGGCACTCGGATTACAAGACTTTTACTGTACTTGAATGCCACCCTCTAACTCCTCAGGAATTTCCCTGATATACCCCTCTTTGTCCATTCTTGGTAAAACTCTTGACCGACAAGCCAGAAATCTATGTGGCCCTCAGTCCCTAGCCAGTCTAGAAGCATAACCCATCAACTGTTGCTAGAGTCTCTGGTGAGACAAATCCCCTACTTGATCTTGGGTATTCAACAACATATTCATCAGCTTCTCCCACAGTAACACACTTATGAGTACCCTACCACTCAAAAGGGTCAACAACAACACTGACCACACCAAACTGACTCCTGACTGACACTGCATACTCATTAATGCATTCCATACTCAAAACTGAATAGTTATATGTCACGGGGTTTTTATAATATCACTGGGTTTTTAAAATAAATGCTTAAATATTATTTAACTGATAATAATATTCAATAATATTGAAGAGCAGGGACAACGATTGTCTTGCTACATCAAGCAATGATTACTTTACCGGTCCGCTTCGCACGATTCTCAAGAACGAGAATTTATAAACTTTCTCAACAGTACACAGCAGAGACTAATCACTCAATTGCTGTTTAATAGTACTGTTGCCTCTGGAGAAAGTTACTTCACCCCTGACAATAAATAACTAATACTAACATCAGGTTCTTGCTGATGCTTAACTCCTAGAAGGCACAACGGATTTTAAGTTTAATACAAGACTGGTCTAAGTACCAGTTATGAAAGGCAAACGTTTATGCAAGCTAGGAGCTATATGGAAAATAAGCTTAATTATGGAGAAATGAAACAAAAGTTTACATTACATTAAGCTCAAGAAAGAACTATTAAATTTATTGATTACAAAAATAAATTTAACGTTACAATTCAAAATCAAATTAATGAGATCGCACTCACTCACTCACTCGAGCTAAATTCTACGCCTAGGAAAAAACACCTTAATTAAACTCTTAAACCTAGAAAAATACAAAAAGGAAATACTGGTCGATGAATGCTTTGTATCACCAAGGGTGGGAGCACTGGATAACTGTGGTCAGTGGAGTTTGGGTGCTAGCTGACCTCTCCTCTCACACTTCTGGAGCACAGATCCATCCTCTGTCAAAGCAAACACTAGACTGAGTAAGTCGTGGGAAAAAAGGGAGCAGTAGGCCGCATTTTTCTAATGGTCAAGTGAGCAAAACGCGCCCAAAACAAATCGCTCAGCGGAAGCGCTAATGTCTCACACAGAGACGATCACGTATGACAATGAAAAATTGATTTGACAAAGCTTCCATCCGAATGAGCGGTTAACTGAACGATAAACAGTGAGTTTTCCACTAATAGTTCGTGGCTTCTCACAAAAGGGAAATGTCGCGAATTTGATTCGTGACATTATATATGGCATCCAGAGATTTTCCCATATTTCATTTGTAGCCTTAGAACAGCAACATCAAGTCTGTGAACTGCAGAAAAGAACTCTGTTTTCCAGAAAACCAAGCAGTTCTACAGGATGCTCCAGGGTTCCTACAACAAGGTGGTCAGTCTCCTTAGCAACACCTTCAACAATGGAATAACAAGTCCAGCAGTGAAGATAAGGCTTCTGGAATCTGGATGCAGAAATTTTCAACTTATGGAATTTTTCAAAATACATAAAGTTAGAACTATTGGAATTCCTGGTTCTAAAGACATGGGGACCTACTTATACACAATCCTCAAAGCCTTCCCTGTCAGTGCCAGTAACTGCACTGAAGTTGCTAAAGGCTAAAAGTGTATCCCACAAGGGGCACTGTTCCACAATGAGTTGAGGCTAGTATAGAACAGGTCTTTTTCTTTGAGATAACTCATCTCAGTAAGTACATACACAGCAATAAGAGAGATAATGCCATAACTGAATCATACATAACTCTGTGCAAGAATCTTCAATACCGTGCAATCATTTGCTAATTCTTTGCTTCATCAGTCTCCACATCTTGATGTCTTGTACATCTGTTTGAACTGCTGTACAATATTTCATTCTTCCATCATCTACTGTACATGTACTTCCCTAACAAAAATATAAGTGTTCCATGTTGTCACACCGGAGGCAGTCTACAGTACTTGGAGGAAACAACTCCATTGTGCTTCTGTTTTCAACTACATCAGTTCTTATCCTAATGATCCAAGGATATGTTATTCCACATTTCTCAATGGATCACTTTCCTTTTTTTTTTTTTTTTTTTTTTTTAATTACTATCGTCAGTTTCTTCCATCCACATGACAATGCTAAGCCTAGTATATATTCCTTTTTGAAGTTCTCTTGCAGCCATTTTGTTCAATTTCCTTCTCCATATCACAACTTTCAAAGCACACATTAGCCTTCCACTTCAAGTGACTATTTGCCACATTTCAAACTTTAGCTTTTACTTACATTAGTCATGCAAGAAAAACAATCATAGATTATAAATTTCTTTGATAAAGTTATCATCTATGTATTTATCAAACAACACATGAGGTCAGGGTGACACAGTGGGAGAGGGTCGGACTTGGGACTGGGGGTCGTGAGTTGGAGCTATGCCAGGTAGCTGCCATGCCGGGAGGGGTAGTGCCCTTCTGTCATCTAGCAAGGCTATATGATCTAGTAAGGTCTAGCTCAAGGGAAAA
This sequence comes from Coenobita brevimanus, assembly GCF_032717465.1. Taxonomy (NCBI): domain Eukaryota; kingdom Metazoa; phylum Arthropoda; class Malacostraca; order Decapoda; family Coenobitidae; genus Coenobita; species Coenobita brevimanus. The sequence goes on from NC_137001.1 coordinate 14,308,334, forward strand.
TTTCCCTTTCAAACAACACATTCAAATGATCAAACAATGTCCCACTTTCCACACAGTACGCTGTCCAGCTACAGTAACTCTATGGCTTGCCTGCTGTGGGAGGACTTGCTGAAGGATATTCCATACTTCAGCAAGATGTCAGATGCCTCAGCCACCAGAGTCCTTAAGCTCATATGTAAGGCTTTCTTCTCATGTTATCAGCAATAATTCTGCAGTTTTCAGGGGGCCATAAACTCTTTTAAAAATCATTCCCTGTGTTGTCAATACTCACTCAGCAATGCATGTTGTCCATGGTATTTATAATTTTATACAGTGGAACCAGATTGTATCATCAGCACTGAGTACTGCAAAATACTTTCCTTACATTCTGATAAACACTATCTTTTGACACTGTGTATTGATGCTGCATGTTGGTGGCAGCTGTAGTGATGGGCCTGTCAGGCATCTGTGTGGGTGTGCTGGCAGGCAACCAGGGCAACATCTTCCACGTCATCGCCAGCATATCAGGAGCTGTCAAGGGACCAATCCTAGGCATCTTCCTGGCTGGCATGTGCACACCCTGGGTCAACACAAAGGTGGGCACAGGTTTACACTCTCCACATAAAAGTATTGTTATTTCATTTCATCATCCAATCTACATTGCTCCAGAGGAGCATATTATTAATAGTCAAAAATTTTTGTATGTAACCTACAACTACAGGGATTTACTGTATCTTGCAGGCATTACCTCTCACACAGGGTGTTGAGAAGGGAGGGGGTATCAGCTCTTTCAAAACTAAAGTTTACCCTTCCCTAATGGTCAAACACATCACGCAGAATAAGTAAATGCAAATCATTACCTTCTTGTGAGTGGTGTGTGAGAGGGAAGTTGTATAAAAGATGGCTGCTACGATGGCTGGAAATTTCTTTGATTAGTGAAGCATACTGTACTGTACGCAAAGGGCTACCCGGGAGAGGCCACCTGAACTGTACAATCGTTGTACTATTATGACGGAAGCAGCACAGATTACTTTATATAAATCATGACATAAAACAATTATTGCTAATTCTATCACTCATACATAAAATAGTATTTCATAATCACTGTACATCTTGAAACTCACGTGAGGGAAACAAAAGATGTCACAGGTTTTATAACTTACTGTTCCTATCAGCTTTATCATACATTTCTTCATAAACACTCATTATCAAGGGATGTCAATTATTCCATTACACTGGTGTGTAATTCTTGTGGATTTCATATTTTTCACCACACAAAACTTTTTGTACTTTACAATAATGCACAGATTATTTGTATCATTATAATTAGCTACAACATAAAGTTCAGTCCTCTCTCTACTACTCTTTTGCTCATACCGTCAGTGTCAAGGTTACTCTCTTTCCTCTCTCCTATCACCGAATGTGTCTTTTTATTATCACATTTTTCTCCAAGATTGGAACTTGACATATATAAACCTCATGCTGACAAATTAATGATCTTTCATTCCTCCTGCTATACATCATACATCAACAGAGCAACTCCTTCCTTACCGCCATGTCCACTCACGCATATCTTATACCTGACCTATACATTTCACACCTTCTCACTCCTCCACTTCATGCCCGTTCATCCTTGCCTTACGCAGTGCTTAGCAACACAACATACCTTGAATTCCTTTAACACATTCACCATATTTTCACACCTCATATCAAAAGGTCACACGAACTAGTTTATTACTAGTGCAGGACCTAGATCAGAGGATTGCTGCAAAACTGCCGAGGGTAAAAATAGAGGATATGGGACTCTTATCTCAGTTGATCCTCTTCCTTTTTAATTAAGGTCTGCTGGGAAAATGGAGGGCAATTTTTATAACACATGCAAGTAGTATTTTATATTAGCCTGATGTCCACATAAAAACCACAGAGATTCATATGACCATACCACAATCTTCAGGGTGCAGTGTTAGGACTCCTGGTGGCCTTTCTGTTACAACTATTTGGGTGGTGGTGGGCAAGTTCCTGCGTGGGGAGGCCACCCCACCCACCTCCCCCTTTTCTGTTGACCAGCTGTCCTGAGAACCTCCTCCATCCTGTCAACGCTTCCATCGTCGCCTTCATCAGTCAAACATCACTGCTACACCCAGCACCAATCTCACTACTTACCTGACATGCAGATTTCACCACTATGGCACCCTGACACTAACAGGTTAACAGTGTCATCAAACATGAAACTTTCTCTTTAACTACAAGTAGGGGGGTTTCATGAATACCTCCTCAAGTATCCCTGCTTGTCATATGAGGCGCCTACGAAAAGGGTTGTTGGAGTGGGGTTAGTGCCCCACCCCGTAAAAAGAGACTAACTAAACAAACGAATAAAGTGCCTCGGACCAGGATGGACCATACGTTGCCGACGACAAAGTACATTTTAAGGGTGGGGACATGGAATGTGAGAGAAGTGAATGATGGAGTAAGGGTGAGAGAATGGGAATACGGGTTTAGGAATATGTGTGGGAGTTAATGAGAATGCGTAGAGGCAAGAGAGGGAGTATGTCTGATGATAAGCAAGAAGTGGAAGGAGAATATAAGAGAGTGTAGAACAGTGGATGCAAAAAGATTGTATGGAGGTGAGGGTGAAAAGTAGGTGGACAGGCTTGGGTGACAATGTGCGTATGCGCCAACAAAGGACCGATTGGCAAGAATGAAAGATGTAGTTTTGGGCAAGTGCAGCAGCATTGTATGGACAAGTTTGAGGAGGAGCGAGAGAGTGTTTTAGATTGGAGACATGAATGGAAAGGTGGGAATGTACAAGTGGATGGAGTGGTTGGTCAGTGGGGTGTGCCAACTGAAGTTGGGAATGGTAGTGCTTTGGTGGACATCTGTGCTGGTAATGGGTTGGCAATAGCCAACACCTTCTTTAGGCATAAAATGATCCACAGGTATATATGGAGAGTCATGAGGAGGATGGGACAGTGAACATGTTGAACGAAAGGCAATGATAGATTACATGTGTGTGGATGAGCGAATGAGAAGACAAGTGTTGGATGCAAGACTGTGGAGAGGGTGGAGGAATGGAATTTAGTGATGGCCAAAGTAAGGCTGCAAAGAAAATGGGTGAAGAGACGAATGGGAAGACAGGAGGAAACAGCTTCTGTGAGAAGAGTGAAGAAGTTGCAAGATAGTGAGAAAATGGCAGAGTATAAGAGCACAGAGGAAGAAAGATTGGGAAGGTATGAGTTAGAGCAGATGGAAGAGGTGCAAGATGTATTTAAGATAATCACAGATGAGATAGACGCAGCGTGTGAGGTGGTTTGTGGAGCGAGGAGGAGATGCAAGGGTGTGCAGGGGACTGCATGGTAGAATGATGAGGTGAAACGAGCTGTGGAACAAAAGAAGAAGGCATATAGTGACTGGCTAGCGAGTATAGATAGAGGAGAAGATGAGAGAGACGAGAGAGGTATATGTGAGGAGGAGAAGGGAGGTGAAGAGATTGGTGAAGGAGAGTAAGAAGAAAGTGGATGAAAAGTTTGGGAGGAATCTGATTGTTAAGTGGAGGGTAAGAAATTGTTTTGGAAGGAGGTAAAGAAAGTAAGACAGTGTGAAACGGGAAATAGTAGGGGAGTGAAAGATGGGAATAATAGATTGTTGGTGGGGAAGAGAGAGAGAATGAGGAGATGGAAGGAGCACTTCGAGGATATGTTAAATGTAAAAAGTGAGAGCAGTGCGAGTATAAGTGGTTGGGGAATGGCTGGGAGAAGGAGAGATGAGAGGAGGGAGGAAGAGATCAGTAGGGCGGAAGCAATGGAAGCAATGAAGAGGATCAAAATGGGAAATGCCCCAGGAATTGATGGAGTGTGTGGTGAGATGCTGAAGTATGGGGGTGAGATTCTTGTGAAGTGGATATGGAAGTTGTGTAGACTGGCTTGGGAAGAGGGAAGGGTTCCAGAGGACTGGAAATTAGATATATTTGTTCCTTTATACAAAGAAAAAAGGGAGAGAGAAGTATGTGGTAACCATAGGGTATTTGCCTTCTTAGTGTGACTGGTAAAATATATGGTAGAATACTCATTGACAGAGTTAGACATATAACAGAGGAGCTAGTTGGAAAAGAACAAGGGGGATCTAAGAAGGGAAAAGGGTGTGTAGATCAGATATTTGTTTTAAGATATTTGGTGGAGAAGTATCTAGAGAAGGGAAAGAAAGTGTATGCTGCCTTCTTGGACTTGGAGAAAGCTTATGACAGAATAGATAGGCAAGGTATGTGGAAGGTATTTAAGAATATATGGAGTGGAGAGGAAATTACGAAGGAGCTAGGGCTAAGGTGCAAGTGGATGATGAGCTGAGTGAATTCTTTGATCTAAATGTGGGATTAAAACAGGGATGTGTGATGTTTCCATGGCTGTTTAATATATACGTGGATGGGGTTGTAAAGGAGGTGCAAGGTAGGTCAGTGGATGTGGGGGTGGCTCCAGTGAATGAGGGTGAGATTTGGAAGATTCCGGTGTTGCTGTTTGCTGATGATACAGTATTGTTCAGTGAAGATGAATGGGAGTTGGAAGGTTTGGTGAATGAATTTGGGACAGCGTGTAGGAAGAGGAATCTAAAAGTTAATGTATACAAGAGTAAAGTTATGGTGTTTGAGAGGAATGAAGTCACAGAATGCACAGTGAGGTTGGATGGTGAAGATAGGGAGAATGTGAGTACTTTCAAGTACCTGGGTAGTGTGATGAGTAAGGATGGAACTTTTGGAGATGAAGTGCTTGAAAGGGTACCGCTGGGAAGGAAGGTTGTTTGTTCACTGAAAGCAGTGATGAGAAATAGGGAGGTGAGTATGGAAGTTAAGAAGTCACTGCATGAAAGTATTGTGATCCCTATTCTGACGTATGGAAGCGAGGCATGGACCTTGCTAAAAGGGGACAAGTCAAGAGTGAGAACAGTGGAAATGAGTTACATGAGAGGAGCATGTGGAGTGACATGCAGGGACAGGTTGACGAATGAAGAAGTGAAGGAATGTTGTCGGGTGGATGTGGATGTGGTTGAGAAAATTAGGAGAAATACACTGAGGTGGTTTGGACATGTAGAGAGATTGGAGAATGAAAGACTGACTAAGAGGGTGTATGCAGATGAAGTGAAGGGAGGGGAAGACCGAGGATGAGGTGGAGGGATGGAGTTGAGAGGTATATGAGGGAGGGAGGAATGAGTTGGGGGGAGGGCAGTCAAATGGTGGGTGACAGAGCGACTTGGAGGCGTTTTGTCTGCGGCCACCCTTTGTGGGATTAGGGCGTCGGGCTATACATAGATAGATAGATTCAACATGAAAGGAGAATTATTTATGAAATTATTTTTTGGTAAAAAGTGAAGCAAGAGAGGATGTTACCCTCTCTTGCTTTACCTTTGAGTTTTCTTGAGCTTCATCATTTTCATTATCATCATCTCAACATTTTTTCCCAACCAAGGATGCAGTGAGACAGGGCCAGAGGGCA
>NC_137001.1:14313892-14318892 GCF_032717465.1 Coenobita brevimanus
TTCTCGTCTTTCTTCTTTTTCTTTTTCTCCTCCTCCTCCTCCTCCTCCTCCTCCTCCGTCTTTTTCCTCTCTGTTTCTATGTCTCTCTTTCTCCTCCTTGTGTCTGTGTCTGTCTGTCTCCTCCCTGTATCTGTGTCTGTCTGTCTCCTCCCTGTATCTGTGTCTTTCTCCTCTCTGTGCCTGTGTTTATCTCCTCTCTGTGTCTGTCTGTCTTTCTCCTCTCTGTGTCTGTCTGACTATCTCCTCTCTGTGTCTGTCTGTCTATATCCTCTCTGTGTCTGTCTGTCTATCTCTTCTCTGTGTCTGTCTGTCTATCTCCTCTCTGTGTCTGTCTATCTCCTCTCTGTGTCTGTCTGTCTATCTCTTCTCTGTGTCTGTCTGTCTATCTCCTCTCTGTGTCTGTCTGTCTATCTCCTCTCTGTGTCTGTCTGTCTATCTCCTCTCTGTGTCTGTCTGTCTATCTCCTCTCTGTGTCTGTCTGTCTATCTCCTCTCTGTGTCTATGTCTGTCTCTGTAACAGTCTCGGTCTCCATCTCTGTCAAGTCTCGCATATTCTCGCCCACATGAACAAGAGGTTAGGCAGGCACACGCAGAGAGAGAGAGAAAGAGAGAGAGAGAGAGAGAGAGAGAGAGAGAGAGAGAGAGAGAGAGAGAGAGAGAGAGAGAGAGAGAGAGGAACCAAACTTTGTGGAAGGCTTCAGGATAAGACAAGGATAAAGGTCAAAGTCAAAGGAGGTCAAAGTTCATTTTAGGTTAAGGCCAATTTAGGGCAAGGTTAATTTTGATGTAGGTCAATTTTGGTCAAGGTCAATTTAGGTCAAGGTTAATTTTCGTCATGGTCAATTTAGGACAAGGTCAGTTAAGGTCAAGGTAAATTTAGGTCAAGGTTAATATTGGTCATGTAAATTTAGGTCAAGGTCAATTTAGGTCAAGGTCAATTTAGGTCAAGGTCAATTTAGGTCAAACTCAGTTTAGGTCAGGTTCAATTTAGGTCAACGTCAATCTAGGTTAAGGTATATTTAGGGCAATGTCAATTTAGGCCAAGGTTGATTTAGGTCATGGTTAATTTAAGGCAGTGTCAATTAAGGTCAAGGTTAATTTAGGTCAAGGTCAGTTTAGGTCAAGGTCAACTTAGGGTGAGGTCAATTTAGGTCAAGGTCAACATAGGGCAAGGTCAATTTAGATCCAGGTCAACTTAGGCAGAGGTCAATTAAGGTCAAAGTCAATTAAGGGCAAGGTCAAAGGGCATGCTCAATAGGGGTCAAAGCCAATTTGGGCAAAGGTTAATTAGGTCAAGGTCAATTTAGGGCAAGGTCAAAGGGCAAGGTCATTTTAGGTCAAGGTCAATTGAGATCATGGTCAATTTAGGGCAAGGTCAATTTAAGTCAGGGTCAATGGATAAGGTCATTTTAGGATAAGGTCAATTTAGGGGAAGATCAGTTTAAGACAGGGTCAGTTTTGTTGAACCCCCACCGTGTGACGCAGACTCTCCAATATCTTCCTATTCTGGCGCTCTACGAGTCCGTTCGAGGTTGAATGATGGGCCACTATATTGCATTTCCTAATTTTATATCAAAAGACAAATTTCTTCCAGCACTGAATTGTTGAACTCTGACCTGTTATCAGTTAGAATGACTTCTGGGGTTGTGAAAGGGCAAATGACTGAATTAACGAAAGCATGGGCAACTGCATTGGCAGATTTGTCACGCAATGGAGCCAATATCACGAAACTGGAGAAATGATTGACTGTTACTAATAGACAGACAAAGCCAGATTCTGTACAGGGTAGCTTCAGAAGATCAAGGGAGACAGTTTGCCAAGACCTTGATGGTACTGGGTATTGCAATATAGGAGCAGGTTGACCAGTTGTTCCATCATGACGAGCACACGATAAACTTGCATCGCAGTGCGCTTCTGTATCCTTTCACATAGTGGGCCAATAATACGAAAGACGTGCTTGTTGTAAGCTTCTGTCTTTGCCAGGGTGTGACGCATGAGGGGTGTCGTGGATCAAATGAAGAGCAGCAGGAATTAAGTCTGTTGGAATGACTAGTTGCTTAACCTCGTGACGAGGCACATTGTTACCTGTGAATACCGAGTTTTTGTAAAGTAATTCATTGTTGATACACTAAAGAAGAAACAGCGGATATGATTCAGACAAGCATGGTGTACTTGGAGCTTGGGGGCTGGAACAAAGGAACAGACAGATTGTACTGAGAAATTACGAACTAAGGCAGATTCGCAAGGAAACGCTGCTAAGAAAGATTGTCAGGAAGTATGAACCACAAACTTGAGAGTTATTTGTAAGAAAAGCACACCCATTGAGGTCATTGGTGGATGTGAAAGCAATAGAGATATGATCTTGTGAGAGAAGGAAGTACTCCGAAGAAACAGAGGCCTGTACTAGGGAAGTACTGTACCAGAAAGGAAAAGGAATTATGTGAAAGGGATCGAATGTGATAGAAGAACGAAGAGGGATATGAACAACTATTTCTTTAGTAAGGAACGTGGCATCAAGTATTGGGTAGTAGTATTTTAAGCATGAAAATGAAATCACTGGAGATAAGTCAAAAGTGGAGTGAGCCCAGTCCAATGCAGAGCGGAGGTCAGAGATAGGTACTAAACCTACAGTGACACGACCATCGACAGTGTTTACCAGAATACAAATTAAGATAGAAACAAGGGAGACAAAAGGCCAGAGAAACCTGTAGGTTGTCTAGTTGGAGTTTTACATACAAAAGTTCTGATACAATATTAACTTTTGAAATTTCCTTTGTTAGAATTCTGGTGAAGTTGTTTAATGTTTGTGTGTGACATCATCTAAATGGTTTGTGATCTTCTGTAGCATAGAATGTTGAACATTACAGTAATTAATCTGTTTTGAGATTCTAGGGCACTGGCTAATTCAACAAGGTCAGATTTAAATCCAGAAACGTCACAGGTGGTAGCTACACCAAATAATCCACTGAGAATTTCTCCTCCAAGATAAAAAAAGTCCACGTTTCACTCGTGAACGACCTACAGGTGTTTGGTTAGGGAAAGAGTCTTGGAGATGAGAGAACTGAAGGCTTACATAATCCATCTTCCAGCATATGGGTAGGTTGAGTGGGTACCAAAATGCATCCTTTGGATGTTGTTCCAACTTTCAAAGAGAAAAATTCACTTAGTTCACCATCCACACGCACTGCAGCCTTCGCACCATCGTACATACTCTTCACAGCATTCAACAACTTCCCATCTACTCCATATATTCTTAACACTTTCCACAATCCTAGTCTATCCACCCTGTCATATGCTTTCTCCAAATCCATGAAAGCCGCATACAACTTCTTTCCCTTCTCTAGAAACTTTTCCACTAAAGATCTGAGAATGAATATCTGATTTACACAACCTCTTCCCTTCCTAAAGCCTCCCTGTTCTTCTCCAACTAATTTCTCTGTTCTTTCTCTAACTCTGTCAATAAGTATCCTACCATACACTTTTCCTATTATACTAAGAAGACAAATGCCCCTGTGATTACCACACACTTCTTTTTCCCCTTTTCCTTTGTACAAGGGAATAATTATACCTGACTTCCAATCCTCCGGGACTCTACCTTCCTCCCAGGCCAATCTGCACATCTTCCACATCCATTCTACTACTATCTCTCCCCCATGCTTCAGCATTTCACCACACACTCCATCAATTCCTGGGGCTTTCCCTGATTTAACTTTCTTCATTGCTTCCACAACTTCTATCCTACTGATTTCTTCCTGTCTTCTCACCTCCCTCCTTCTCCCAGCCATTCCCCAGCCACTTATACTCGCATTACTTCCATCCTCCACGTTCAACAATTCCTTAAAGTGTTCTCTCCATCTGCTCACTTTTTCTCCCTTCTCCACTAGTAATCTACCATTTTTATCTTTCACTCCCCTGCTAACTTCACTTCCACCCTGTCTTACTCTTTTCACCTCTTTCCAGAACATTTTCTTACAGTCCCTCCACTTTACACTCAAATTCCTTCCAAATTCCTCATCCACTCTCTTCTTACTCTCTCTTACTAATCTTTTCACCTCTCTCTTTCTTTCTACATATATCTCTCTCTTCCGCCTCTCAACTTCTTCCACGCCCCTATTTCTCATCCATTCATTGTATGCTTTCTTCTTTTGTGCCACAGCCCATTTCACCTCTTCAGTCCACCACGCTGTTCCTTGCACCCCCCTCCGTCTTCTCTTCCTTCCACACACCACATCACATGCTGCACATATTTCTTCTGTAAATATTCTACACACACCTTCCACGTCCCCCATCTGCTCCAGTTCATATTTGCCCAATCGTTCCTCCACTTCTCTCTTATACTCTGCCTTTTTCTCATCCTCTTGTAACCTTTCCACTCTCCTTGCAACTACTCCTTCCTCTCATCTTTCCCTTCTTCTATTCCTCCATCTTACCTGAACTTTAATTCTGGCCACCACCAAGTAGTGGTCAGAAAGTCCACTCCCCCAACCTCTATAAACTCTTGCATCCAATATACATCTTCGCATCCTTTCATCCACACACACATAATCAATCATTGCTGATGTGAAAAACTTGGTCCTATCACGATTGAAAACCTTTTACTATATTTGATAAGCAATTACATTTTGTCCAAAAAACTCTGCTCCAGGTGCCCGGCATAGGATCTTCATAGAATTTTTTGCCCACAGTTATAACTAAAATATATTATAGCAGCGCGAAAGCCCTCTGCAGGAGCAAGTGCAAGGGGCCTGAAGGGCCCACGAGCACTTGTCTTTCCTATAAAATAAGTTGAAGTTAGAGGTGATGCTTATGAAGAGGATTATGACGAGAGTGTGAGATGATAATGTTATGTAAGGGACGAGGCGAGAAGCTGATAGGAGCAGAAGACTGTGACGTAGCCCTCCGTGAGTGGCCATGCTCCCTCTTTCATGACGTCAGGGCGGCTTGGTGTTGGGTGGTGATGATGCACCAAGCTTGGTGGTGGTTGGGGGCTACTCACTGTA
>NC_137001.1:14323892-14366646 GCF_032717465.1 Coenobita brevimanus
CATGCTGGCGGTGTCGGTCGGTATCGGGGTGTGGACAGCCTACAGGAGTCGCGGCAAGGAGTCCACGCAGGAGTACTTGATGGGCAGCGGCGCCATGACACCCTTCCCTGTGGCACTCTCTCTCCTTGGTGGCATCATCTCGGCTATATCTGTACTAGGTTAGTCTCTCTCTCTCTCTCTCTCTCTCTCTCTCTCTCTCGTCAGGGTTCACTATTCAACAAGAAGAGTGATGCAGTAAATTCCTATAAATTCTTCCATAGACAAATCTTTCAGTAAATTAACATGATATTCAAACAAGTCATAGCAGAATATTAATGGCTAAAACTGAAGGAGTAAACATCTCTCCTAGTCAGTTTCTAATTCTTCATCCTCTCCACTCTGTCCCTCCATCTCATCCTTGGTCTCCCCCTCCTCCTCTCCCCCTTCACCTCACTCTCACTCTTCTAGTTAGTCTCTCATTCTACATCCTCTCCACTTCATCCCTTCATCTCATCCTTGGTCTCCCTCTCCCCTTCCTTCTCACTCACATAAACTCTTCTAGTCAGTCTCCCATTCTCTAAAAGTATTTCCCTAAACCCATTTCAATCCCATCCCTATTTTCTTCAGGGAATCCCACTGAAGTGTACTTATACGGGTCACAAATAGTGGTCACTCTGCTGGGCGTGGTGTTGGGCAGCATCGTCACCCACCAGCTCACCCTTCCACTCTTCTACAACCTGCGTCTTGTGTCCATTAGTCAGGTCAGTGTTTGGCCTCCACTCTTTTCACTCTAACTGGGTGTAAACTTGACAGTTCCTTTTCTAACTTGGTCTAAAATGCCATACTCTTTTCTAACTTGGTCTAAAATTGTCATTCTCTTTTCTGAACTGGTCTAAAATGTCATACTGTTCACTAACTTGGTCTAAATTGCCAAACTATTTTACAACCTGGATGAGGGTAACTTTGGCCTGAGTGGCCACCGTGGCAGTGCAAAAGGTCTTGATCGCTACTGTGTCAGTGGAAGCAGTCTGTTTGAGGCAGCTGGCACCCGGTTGATGATGGCTTTGGCTCCTCTCACGCTGTGGTCTGGGGAGGTCGTCCCTCTTTGTATGATGTGGCTGCTGCTGGATGCCACAACCTGTCCAGGTACGGTGGTGAAGGGTTAACATCCCGGTGAGCTTGGCACTAAACTGGATGGCAGGGTTGTGAGGCAGGCACAAAATGGTGAGGCTCTGTTGTTGTGCGTCTTCTCATTTGGCATCCTCCGCAGGCACTGAGGGCACTTCACATGCCATGCATGGTTCCTACTATTATATCCTGGGCATTTGGTGACTATTTCGTTGTTATTCTCCTATTTCAGGCAATTCTCTATAACTGTATCATTTATAACTTGGTGAGAACCCAGTAAACTCCCGGCTTTGTGATGTTGCACCTGCTTTTGTGGTTCATGTTGAGAGTAGTGCACGAATCACAAAGACGTAATCATGATGCTGGTATTAAGGACCTGCATTATAGAAGCTGAGTGCACGAAAATGTAAACAAGCCTTCAGTTTGGACTTATTGGGGGAACACTTGTTATTACAGTTAAATGTGATTGGCCTGCATCCCACACAACGGCGTGAAGTAAAGATTAAAAAAAAAAGTTCAAACATATTACTGTACAGACACACAAGTATCTTCCAAACTGTGACGAAAACATAACGGAAATATCGAACCATCTGAAACACACACTATAGATGCGGCGCGTGACTCTGAGGTTGTTATTATCGTGCCCTGGCAACGTACCATTGAAAAGTGCATCTGATTTCGAGTATAATATGAGACGCATGTGCTTCGTGTATAATACGTTCGTGTATAATAATATTCATGTATAACAGATTCGTGCATAATATGATTCGTGTAAATTCTGATACGAAATCGGACGCACTTTTGAATGGTAGGTTGCCAAGGTACGATAATTACAACCTCAGAGCCGTGCGCCGCGACTATAGTACTGATAGGGTTTTTCACTTCATTTCGCCATTTTTTTTTTTTTAAGAGAACTGGGAAGACAGTTGCTTCTTTGACTGTACATGATCATAAAATGTTTGAGAATTTCCTGTAAATAATAATAATAATAAATAACTCAGTTTCAACAATATGGCCATGTATGCTCACCAACCTCACGCCATTGTGTTGGGGGAACTTGGAGATGGGATGCAACCTGGAAACATTGCAAGATTAAACACAGTAAAAGATATATTTGTCTTCGTAGTGGTGATTTCCTTCGTATGACGTACTCCCTTAGTTTTCCTTAGAGGCAGATTGCTGTATTTAAATTATTAAGAAGGTGTGCCAATAATGGGATTAACTGGGGTAAATTGCCTCACTTGCGTTTGATATATCTCCCATAATCTGAATATATTGTTTGGAGATAGGAAAGATGATGATGATGATGATGATGATGATAGTAGTAATAAATAATAATAATAATAATAATAATAATAATAATAAATAATAATGATATTAATAATAATAATAATAAAAATAATAATAATAATAATAATAATAATAATAATAATAAATAATAATAATAATAATAATAATAATAAAAATCATAATAATAATAATAATAATAATAATAAGTAAAATGCCGGGAATAATGACAAGTAAACACGACACCCCTGGGAGAAGCCTACGGAGGGGCAGACAGAGCGCGACCTGACCCCGGGCGACAGAGACATAAGTCCGCCCCGGCCACGCACCCCTGTAACCTGGAACTCGCCCGCCGCCACCAAAGCAACAAAAGGAGACTATCTTGCGGGAGAGCTGACCCTCAACAGGATCGGGATGGAGCCATTACTCTACAGTAGCTCCAGGCAGCAACCCAGCGACAGCCGGTAGCCGCGCCATTTTTGAGACGACCTGCAGCCGCTCACCCCTTCTTCAGATGGCCAGTAGCTGCTCCTGCCTTTGTCAGGAGACGGCCGGTAGCTGCTCTGAAGGTGCCCTAGAGACAGCCAGTAGCTGCTCACTCCTCTTTCAGGAGACAGCTGGTAGCCGCTTCCGCCTTCGTCAGTAGACGGCCGGAAGCCACTCCGAAGGTGCCCTTGAGATGTCCAGTAGCTGCTCACCTCTCCTTCAGGAGACAGCCGGTAGCCGCTCCCATCTTCATCAGGAGATGACCAGTAACCGCTCCCCCACACAGGCCATGGCCAGTAGCCGGGCCTCAGTGATGACTGGAAACTGCTCCACTAAGAGGCCTTGGCCAGTAGCCAGGCCCTACTGCAGGAGATGGCCAGCAGCTGCCCCTCCATCAGGTGCTGCCACACCCCTACAACGTGACATCCTCCAGGAGGAGGGTCCCAGTCCTGTGGACCTGTGGAGAGGCCCTGTGCTCCCAGGGTTGTACCCCACCCAGCCGGAGCTCACTCCTGACAGCATTCCCGATGGCAGGAGACATCAGCCACTGGGCCCCAAGGCAACCCCCAGGACCTCAAGGCGAGGCCTCTTCTCACCCCGACACAGATGACTCTTGTCCTCCATCTGGCGCCTAGGTGAGAGCTTCAGGAGGCTGTTTGGCCCCAGCCCTGAGGGCCGCAATCCAACTCCCAGCCCTGACAGTGCAGGGCCCTTCGCTGCTCCTAGCCCCGGATGAGAGAGGACGCCCCTACGAGTGATCCTGTGGCCGCTGGGCACAGAGGCCTAAGCGGGGCTCAGTCCTCATCAGGAGTCGGGCTGTGAGTCCTCCCTCCCCCCACCACTAACAACGCCGCCACCCCACCAACAGTGAATGACAGTTAAGAGTGCAATGACAGTGTAATAGTGACTGGAATATCGGGCAGTGTATAATCCAAGGGAACATAAGTCCAAGGCCTAATAATATGTGATAATTATGATTTAGGCAAACAGTGACATAGTGAGAGTAAGAAGAAAGATCTAATAAAAGTGCAGTGATTTCAGTGAACATGAGACTCGGCCTTCAAAGTGTAATTCCTCTGCACTGCAAGACCAGTGGTATAATTGCCCAGGCCAAATACAGTTTATATTTCCCCAAGTGACAGTGATCTATTCCCCTGCCCGAAATACTACAAATACTATTTAGTGTGCCATTCACCTGCTATCCTGAGCTATTTTCTAAATAGTATCCTTTGTGATACTACGATACTAGTAGATGACTTATAATTACCCAGATTCCTGTTGGTGTGACATCTACCTGTTCCACGTATAGAATTATTCAATACACGCGTAAGGTTGTTGCCTTGAGTTTTTATGTCCTGTCTCTTCCTTATTTGTCTAAGCTCCAATCTAGAAAGAGAATCCAGCTGCACACTAGGCATTCAGGGGATGGGAAGATGACCCTTAAACACCTAGCATAACACTGGTGGACAGCGGTGGTTCTCGACCCGGGCATACAAGAGAGCCATTCAGGAAATACCGGCAAAATGGCAAACAAATCTCATGTGTAATTGCCTAAATTTCACCCAGAACAGTACGATGTCCACACGTATCTGGCAATTATTAAGACATTGCTAGATATCGGGATTGAGGATGACAAACAAAAAATATCAGTAACACTCCCACTACTGGGCAAAGCAGTGAGAAATACCACGTCAAAAATCGTCCCGGGGCTCACATGGAAAAACTTCATGAAGCTTGTGATCCAAGCCATCACACCCTCATTAGGAAAAGTAATGGCACTATCCCAGTTGGAGAGCCTGACATATGTTGGCAATTTGGATGATACTTTAATCCAGGCCAGACACTTGGTAACTGCTGCCAACCCAGAGGCGGATGACAAAACCCAGGAACAGCTCATGTTTAACACACTTATCAGGATCCTCCCCAGTTTTGTCAAAAAACATTTTATAATACACGACCCTACAGGAGACCTGCATAAAGATATTCAGGTAACGAGGCGCCTTCTAGCCATGCACTCCACCCCTCAGCACGTCGACACAATCAATCAGTTTCCCACGAACATCATCGCGAATGACCCTTGGGAATTTTCTGCTTGCAGCCACGAATGCCCCATTCACGACATTCGCAAGCAGCTAAAAGCTGCCCAGCACAGCAGAACAACTCAAGAGTGCCTACAAGCTGCCCCACCATATGCCAATTGCCCCGAGCCTAAGGGAAAGAAAACCCCAAGAAGAAGGCACAGAAGGCGCCCCCCACTGCCGCCACACACCCTTATATTGACGGGGGCCACCTCATATCCCCCCCCCCCAGTCTACGACATGGGGAAATGGCACGTTTCCTTTCGCTCTCCTCCCTGTATCTCTTCTCTTTTACTATCCTCTCTCTCTAATCTACCCTCACCCACCTCCTTTTTCTAGGTCACCTCCCCTACCCCACACCCAACCTCACCATCCCCATGGACCCCCAGCTCATCCCCAATAACCTCACCAGATGCCTCACCACTCGCCACACCTCACACCTCAGCTCCTGCCACACCACCACCGCTGCCAATACAACCACCCCCAACCAAGCCACCACGGTTCCAGCACCGTACACCGCCCACCACCACCCCCACACCAGCACCATCCCCTTGCTTCACACCCACTGCCCACCTCACACTGCGAGCACAGGACCCTGCCACCACCCAAGCCACCCTACCACCAAACACCAAGATGGTGCTACAAGACCGCATTGCCTCCTCACCGCCCGCACCTCACGCCACCACACCCGCCGCCTCACCACAACCACAAATTCTTTTCCACAGCCGGCCTCCCACCTCCTCTCCTCCAGCCTCTTCACCCTCCACACCTAACGCCACCTCACCTGCCACCTCGCCACCGCTACCCACCTCCAGTACCAGAGCACCCTCACACCCCCATGCACCACCCACCTCAAGCACCACCACCTCGCCCATGCCCATCATTGGAGAGCAACCCAAAAGTATCCCAAACTGGCGCACCACCTCCACCGCCACGCCACATGCAGCCAAAGCATCAAGGGGGCGCACACCCACCTTACCACCCACTCCCACCCTACAACCCGCCATCAACCGCTATGGCCGCCTTTCACGTCCGCCCGCAAGACACGCCACCACCTACGCAACCCCAACACCACCTTCCTCACCGCCAACCACCACTGCCAACCCTCCCACTAACTCCTATGACTGCCACATCTCACCCTCACCTTCTCTACCTGCTTCCCCCTCCCCATCTCCTCCCACCTCACCTCCCAGCACGCCGCATCACACCTCACCTGAGGACACACCAAAACCCAGCTCAAACCTCTCCCCCACCCCCTCCCTGCCACCCTCTCCATCCTCCAAGCTCACCACCGTGTGTTCTGCCCATGCACCAAGCACTCCTCCACCCAACCAGACTCCACTCCACCCTACCCACCACCCACCACCACCCCCAGCGACGTCACCATCCCTCCACCCCCAAACACCTCACCTTCCTCCCCATCCCCCATGCCCATCTCCACATGTCCCACCCACGGACCAACTGCTCCTCCACCCGCCCACAGTTTACCCCGCCCACTGCCCATCACCAATCCCAGCACCACCACCGCATCGCCACCCTCACGCACCCCACCCACCTCCCCACCACCCTCAACTCCACCACACTGCCCACTCGCCACCCACACCCACCTTAACCCGCCCCGTCCCGACGACGTATGGGTACGTCACCACGATTTGCATTTGCCAGTCCCGGCGACGTACCAGTACGTCGTGCAATTGCAAGGTACCTAATTTGCACAATTTTCAATTTTCGCACGTGATTTTTCGTATGTATACACGGGACACCTTCCTCTATTCCTGTACAAGATACCAAGCAGGGACAATGCCTTACATTGCATAACCTCCCCCCTCCCCCCCTCACGCCATTGTCTTGGCAAAGGACCTGTTACCAGTGACCTGGCTAGTAAAGTTATTCAGGGCCAGAGTTATTCCCCAATCGATGACAATGTGGAGGACAATGTTTACATAGCATTAGAAGAAGAAACAGCCAGAAATAATGATCAGGTAGTGTGGCAAAAATAGGTCAGGTATGGTGATTAGTTAGTGAGTGAAACAATGCTTATAATGCCTTTATTACTGCTTGAAAACCAATATACTGTCATACTACATATACATTCGTACCAAGTAAATAAATAAATACCGTTTATGAGTGGATAAAATAGTTACCCTCCCATAGAACTCGTTTTCTTTGGTGCCAGCATGTTAGAAAACCCACTCAGGTAAGGAGGAACTCCTACCTGGATTGGGCACTTTAAACCTCAGGTGAGCGATTTCTCTATGAATTTTCGATGTTTCTCACCAAAAGCGAAGGTTTTAGCCAAAAAAAAAAATTTCGAAAATACCTCGGGATTGGGGGATGTCGGAGGTGCGGAAAACCTCGGGACGTGACGGGTTAAAGACCACCATCACACGTTCCAGCCACCTTTACCGCCTACCCATCCGATACGCCCCCTCCCCTACACCACCCACCTCACCGCAAAACCACACTCCCCCTCCTAACACGAGTTCCACCACAGTCCTGCTACACCAAGCCCAAATCCTGGCTACCACCACTCCCTAGAGACATCACGACACATTGCCCCATTATAAAACCCCATGCTCCCCGGCGATCTCCAGCATTCAACACAGCTCTGTAGTGGAGACAAGACCTACTAACATGAGAATCCAACAAGCCACATGGGCGCCGCCCTAGGGACATAAACATCGCGTCCATGGCCCCCTCCACCTCCTGCGACTCCTCCATACCACCACTGACACGTCCACCCTTTTCGTCACCTGCGACACCCAGATGGACGAAAACTCAGCCACCACAACATGGAAAGCCCTCCTTCAACATCTTCAACCCATGCACCACACCAACAACACCAAAGGGTATCACTTCTAGTCACGGGGATGTGACCCTGACGACGGTGGTAAAATGCCAGGAATAGTGACTGAGGGCAACACGACACCCCCGGGAGGAGCCTACGGAGGGGCAGACAGAGTGCAACCCGACCCTGGGCGACAGGGATATAAGTCCACCCAGGCCGTGAGCCCCTATGACTCAGAACTCGCCCGCCGCCACCATAGCAGGATAAGGAAAATACCTTGCAGGCGAGCTGATCCTCGACAGGATCGGGGTGGAGCTATTACTCTAGCTCCAGGCAGCACCCCAGTGATGGCCGGTAGCCACGCCCTTTTTGAGATGGCCTGCAGCCTCTCACCCCTTCTTCAGGAGATGGCCAATAGTCGCTCCCGCCTTCATCAGGAGACGGCCGGTAGCCACTCCGAAGGTGCCCTTGAGATGGCCAGTAGCCACTCACCACTCCTTCAGGAGACGGCCAGTACCCGCTCCTGCCTTCGTCAGGAAATTGCTGACAACTGCTCCGAAGGTGCCATTGAGATGGCCAGTAGCTGCTCACGCCTCCCTCAGAAGACGGCTGGTAGCCACTCCCCCACACGGGCCATGGCCAGTAGCTGGGCCTCAGCGTCGGCCAGAAGCCACGTCCCTAAAAGGCCACGGTCAGCAGCCGGGCCTCTGTCAGGTGCTGCCACACCCCCATGAACCGACATCCTCCAGGAGGAGGGGTCCCAGTCCCGAGGACTTGTGGAGAGGCCCTGTGCTATCCCCAGGGTTGTACTCCACCCAGCCGGCTCCAGAGTGACCCTACCTGAAGGACTTCGACGACAACCAATGCCGCGGCTCACTCTTCACGGCGCCACCAACAGCAGGAGACCAAAGCCACCGGGCCCCCGAGGCTGTCCCCAGGACCCACGGGCGAGGCCTCTTCCCACTCTGATGCAGACAACCCTCATCCTCCATCAGGCGCCTAAGTGAGTGCTTCAGGAGGCTGTTCGGCCCCAGCCATGAGGGCCACACTCCAACTCCCAGCACTGACAGTGCAGGGTCCTTTGCTGCCCACAGCCTTGGACGAGAGATGATGCCCCTACGAGTGATCCTGTAGCCGCTGGACACAGAGGCCACAGGCGGGACTCAGCCCCCATCAGGAGTCGGGCTGTAAGTCCTCCCACCACCCCCCACTAACCACGCCGCCACCCCACCAAGATTGAGTGACAGTGAAGAGTGCAGTGACTGTGTAATAGTGACTGGAATATCGGGCAGTGTATCATCCAAGGTAACATAAGTCCAAGGCCTAGTAATGTGTGATAATTTTGATTTGGGCAAACAGTGATATACGGAGAGTAGGAAGAAAGATCTAATAAAAGTGCAGTGATTTCAGTGAATATGAGACTCGGCCTTTATAGTGTAATTCCTCTGCACTGCAAGATCAGTGGTATAATTGCCCGGAATAAATAGTTTATATTTCCCTTCAAGTGACAGTGATCTATTCCCCTGCCCAAAATACTACAAACACAATTTAGTGTGCCATTCACCTGCTATCCTGAACTGTTGTCTAAATAGTATCCTGTGCGATACTATGATACTAGTACATGACTTATAATTACCCAGATTCCTGTTGTTGTGACATCTACCTGTTCCACGTATAGAATTAGTCAAGACACGGGTAAGGGTGTTGCCTTGAGTTTTTGTGTCCTGCCTCTCTCTTATTTGTCTAAGATCCGGTCTAGAAAGAGAACCCAGCTGCACACTAGGCGTTCAAGGGACGGGAAGCTGACCGTTAAACACCTAGCATAATAATAATAATAATAATAATAATAATAATAATAATAATATCATCATCATCCAGTCCTACATTGCCCCTTGAGAGGCGTAGGAGCACGGGACTAGGCAAGTTGGTCCTGCCATTTAAGATGAGAGTGACCAGCCTCACTCATCCATGAGTGGTATTAAGTGAGCAATATACCCCCAACCATCCCTTGGATATAAACCTTCACCGGCTCAATCCGATTGGAGCGCCGTAATTACTCACTAAACTACCAGGCACCAAAATCTGGTTATATAGTTACCACCCAGCATAGTGAATTGTTTCCTGGTGTACAGGAAACCATTTGGCTTGTCACTCAGTGTAGAGTCACTCACAGGCAGAAGGAAGAGGAAAGAATGAAGGAATGAAAGATAGAAGAAGGAGTGTAAAGTCACCCGTAGGCAGAAGCAAGAGGAATGAATGAAGGAAAGAAAGACAGAAGAAGATGGAAGGAAAGAAGGATGGAGGAGAGGAATGGGCAGATATCCGAGAGCAGCACTACATAGAGTGAGTGGATGGTGAACCTCCCCACCTACCGCAGATAATGATTAATAATAATAATAATAATAATAATAATAATAATAATTAAAAATAATAATAATAATAATAATAATAATAATAAAAATAAAAATAATAATAATAATAATAATAATAATAATAATATTAATATCACCACCTCTACCACCACCACCATAATCACCACCACCAATACTACTACTACTGTTACTACTACTACTACTACTAATAATAATAATAATAATAATAATAATAATAATAATAATAATAATAATAATAATAATAATAATAATAATAATAATGATAATAATGATAATAAAATACCACAATCCACTTTATAAAGCTCATGCCTTTTTTCTGTGTCACAGTACCTGGAGTTGCGGTTCAAGTCGAGGGCAG
The DNA here is from genome assembly GCF_032717465.1 of Coenobita brevimanus. Taxonomy (NCBI): domain Eukaryota; kingdom Metazoa; phylum Arthropoda; class Malacostraca; order Decapoda; family Coenobitidae; genus Coenobita; species Coenobita brevimanus. Next base: position 14,334,390 of record NC_137001.1, read on the forward strand.
TGCGTCTCCTTGGAACCACGTGTCAGCTCGCTAAAATGTTCATGTATATGGGGGTGTGTCTCTACGCGCCCTCCCTGGCTCTCTCCACCGTCACCAATCTCTCTGTTCTTGGTTCCATGGTGCTTATGGGGCTCGTGTGCACCTTCTACATCTCTGTGGTGAGTTGCAAGGCGGGAACCAGTCAGGCAGTCTCAGTGTACGGCCACACTTGCTCGAAACATGTGATCGACAAGATGAAACGAAGCACTGGGTTAGGTCTGCTTCAGTGTCCGAGTTTGAGCGTTGGACGGACCCTGAGCCTTAGGTCCTCCCGTCGATCACATGTTTGGTGCAAGTATGGCTGTACCCATCGATCAGATTAGAGCAATTCAAATATCAGATCCATCTTAATTTTGGTCCACCCCATTCCGTTCACCTAAATTCGGTTCATTTGGGGTCATGCAAATTAGATTCAGACAGGTTTATCAGTGCAGGTGGGCCTGTCTCATCCATTTGGCCTTGTTATGTGAGGTTAGGTTAGGAAGGTCATGCTCAGTTAAGTCCATTCGTCTACTTAGTCTCCTTTAGGTCATGCAGATCTCCGTGGGTCCTTCACATTCATTCCCATTTAGATTAAGTCATGTCAGGTCAGGTTTCCTACTGAAACTACTTCCACTGCTTCTGTGAACTGGAGAACCATCAACAAGAATCATTCACCCTTTGAGAGATATTCAAACGCTAGTCCTATATTATTAACACTGGAAAGAATACTGGAGCCTCATCTCATTCTCTTATGTAATCCAGAAATCAAACATTGCCATTTTGCCTATATAGAAAAAAAAATGAAAAAAATGTATAATAGGCTAATTATATAAGTTTTGTCAGCACAGAGAGCGACTTGGAGAGCACCTTGTCCTTCACTAAGTGCTCCTTGCTTGAAAATGAGTCGGTAACGTGAAATACACAAGGGAAATATGATGGATGAGAATGAGTGTAGCTGCTACGCCTTTCAAACCAAGGACTCATTTTCGTGTCGGTATATCAGTCTTTACGTATATGCAGGTTAGATGATTTCTCTCTCTCTCTCTCTCTCTCTCTCTCTCTCTCTCTCTCAATTGGAGGGGTTAGATGTAGCCTTCATTAATTCCTTCGGAGGTCTATCCAAAGTAAAAGTAAAAAAAAAATAATAATAAAATCGTTCGTAGGTATCAAGAATAACTACAAAAGACGTCAGCGTAAGGAAGGGGTTAAGTGAGAGGGAGATGTAGTCTGTTTTGTCGTCAAGGAGTCTCCCTAACACCTCTTCCTCAGCGATTTCTTTTTGGATGTGGGTTAATATCCTTTTGTACGTTATTTATGCAGAGTATGGCTATGTTTGAAGGATTTACGTACCGGGTAACGCAAAAGAGGACAGTGGGATATAATAAGCAAAATAAATCACTTGGGAAAAGGCGTTAGGGAGCTTCCTTAACTGACGGGGCTGTGTGGTTGCAGGGTGGTGTGAGGGCCGTGGTGTATACTGATGTGATGCAAACGCTGGTCATGTTCGGCGGGGTGCTGGTCGTGGTCATCATCTGCTGCCAGGAAATTGGTCTTGTCAATGTCTGGACCATAGCTGACCAGGGCTCCAGGATAGAGTTCTTCAAGTGAGTCACTGTTACTTCGGCGCAAATTCCAAATGACGGAAAGCGCCAGAATCTGCAATGGGAGTACCGTTTGATTCTTGTGATAGGGGAAATGTTTGTATTTTAACAGTAATGTACAAAACTATGTGTGTGTGTGTGTGTGTGTGTGTGTGTGTGTGTGTGTGTGTGTGTGTGTGTGTGTGTGTGTGCGTGTGTTGAGAGGAGATAATATGGTGTGCGTTTAATTTCAATAAAAAACAATCTACTGGCATTTTGCGCACATGTATAATAAAGCCCATTTATTCGAGTCAGTTTCATAAAATTCAGCGTGTTTGAAATCATAAAAGAAAATATAACCATAAAGTCATACAGGTAAGAGTTAACTTTAGAGTCGGCTTTATAATATTCAACGACACTGAAATAATAAGAAAAAAATATATATATATATATATGACCATACAGTAACAGGCCACACTACAGCCTCCTGTTTCTGCCATAGCATGAACACAAGTCCTTTTGTGCGCCACACCTTCTGGTCGACCACCGTGCTTGGCTTCTTCTTCACCATGGAGGCCATTGGCATCAACCAGCCCAGCTACCAGAGATTTGCTTCCATCGGCAACCTCGCTATGGCACAAAGGTTAGATGGCCTTGTTTACATCTCTTTATCCATTGGTCTATCTATCTTCCTATTTATATTGAAGGGAGACTAACTGGTTGTAAAAGTTTTAGAAAGATGCTTAGAAGTGTTATAGATACGAAAGCAGTTAGAGGTGATGGTAGGAGTTCATTGATAGTAAGACTGTGGTATAAAAGATAAAGCTGCGAGGAACGTGGTGGATAGAGAGGAAGGGGACAACGGGAATGAGAAGTAGCGAAGTTTAAAGCGAAAGCAGTGAGGTGAGTACTGAGGGAAAAGATGAGTTAGAGTCAGTGAATTAGGAACAAATGGATCAGGAAAACGTGTGTTGATTGCGGGAGTGTTTGGGTAGGAATGCAAGGGTAGCAAGGAGTTAGAAAGGTTCAATTTGGTGGGATGCCTATGTTGAATGGGCAGTGGGGGAAAATGGGAGACGAGAGTGGATGCAAGACAGTCAAATGAATGAAGGGAATATGCTGAGGGTAAGAAGGGTGTGTGGATATCCGTAGAGAAGACAGGCACAACAAAACTGCGTAACCCCACTACATTCTCATGGAGTTGCATAATGAGAATTGAGTGTGGACACATTGCATATTTAAGTGTTCAGATTCATTTATGTTAAAATTCATAGGAGACTTTATATGAGTATAAAAATCCTCAAGGTAAGGGCTGAAAACACAGAATTCACATAAACTGTACAAATACTGGCCCAGCACAACACTGCTTAATCCACGTATCGTCCCAACACTAAACACGAACTATCATTTGTAGTGCTCAGAAGATCAGTCCTTCAGCTCACTGCAGGGTACTTCACTGACATACACTCACCAATGCTTAATTTATATGGACCTCGTAAGCCTCTTGTTTTTACTACAGGTTGGCCATCTCTTGCTGTGGGTGTGTGGCTGTTGTGGGGTATGTTGTACTTCTCTGTTAGTACATCTAATAATTTTTACGTTTTTGCCACAGGTTGGTCATCGCTTTTGCTGTGGGTGTGTGGTTGTTAAAAGGTACCTACTGATACCATTTAATCCTTAATTTACGTGTTTTTCCCCACAGGTTGGTCATCTCTTTTGCCGTGGGTGTGTGGCTGCTGTGGGGTCTGTTCTGCTTCTCCGGCCTGGTTGCCTATGCTGCCTTCAGAGGCTGCGATCCCTTGGCATCAGGCAGGATACAGAAACCCGACCAGGTGATCCCTTCCCTGGTCATGCAGAAGTTGGGTCACCTCACTGGCGTTCCTGGGGTCTTTGTGGCAGCTGTCTATGGCGGCGCCCTTAGGTGGGTGATGTAGTGGTTCTTCCTTTTCTTAGCAGCAGCCATTATTATCACCCACATCCTTTATCATCACTCACATCCATCATCACTATCCATTATCATCACTCACATCTTTTATCATCACTATCCTTTATCATCACTCTCATCCTGAATCATCACTCTCACATCCATCATCACTTTCACATCCTTAAACATCACTCTCAAATCCTTTATCATCACTCACATCCATCATCATTATCCTTTATCATGACTTTCATCCACTTCCTTTATCATTACTCACATCCATCAACACTATCCTTTATTATCACTTTCATCCACATCCTTTATCATCACTCTCACATCCTTTATCTACACTCTCACATCCATTAACACTATCCTTTATCATCACTCTCACATCCTGTATCATCACTCACACATCCTTTGTCATCACTCACATCCATCATCACTTACACATCCTTTATCATCACTCTCACATCCTTTATCATCACTCTTACATCCTTTATCATCACTTAGTATTACCAGTATCTACCCTGCATCGCATATTTATTTCATACTCATATTCCATCATCCGCGCCCATACTAGCAGACTGAGCCATACCCACAACACACAAGATACTGCCACATGAGTTTAGTGATGCATTATTTCCGTCACTCTGCAATATACACATGCAAATTGGGTCTTTCCCTTATTATTTTTTCCCCCATAGAAATTTGTACAAGGGGAAAGGTGATGCCCTTGAAAAAGGAAATTATGGAGGCATAAAGCTTTTACACCAAATAATGAAGGTAATGGAGAGAGTTCTAGAAGGTATGATTAGAGAAAGAGTGAATATTGATGAGAGGCAGTTTGGGTTTATGCCAGGTAAAGGGACCACTGATGCCATATTTATTGTTCGACAGCTTCAGGAAAATATATAGGAAAGAAACGGGAACAGTACTTTGTTTTCGTTGCTTTGGAGAAGGCCTTTGACAGTCCCTAGAGAGGTGGTGAAGTGGACAATGAGAAAGCTTGGGATGGAGGAGTGGCTGGTTAGGGTGGTTATGGCCATGTATGAGGGTGCTCACACCCAGGTAAGGGTGAATGGAGATTTGAGTGATGAGTTTTCCATGAATGTTGGTGTGCATCAGGGGGTCAGTCTTGAGCCTCTTGTTGTTTATCATGGTACTTGAAGCCCTCTCACGTGACTTCAGAAATGGACTCCCGTGGGAGATGTATGCTGATGATTTGGTGATGATTGCAGAGAATGAAAGGGGGGGGGGCAGAGGAAAGATTTACGAAGTGGAGAGATGGTATGGGGCACAATGACTTAAGAGCAAATGCAGATAAAACAAAAGTGATGATATCTAGGGTTGGGGGCGGTACTGTCAAAGACGAGGGAGGGTGGCCATGTGCGATTTGCCACAAGGGCGTGGGAAGTAATTCCACCTCGTGCAGTGTCTGTGATAAGTGGGTGCATGAGAGATGTAGTGGTATTAGAGGTAGACGGCGAGATAATGCTGATATTGTGTGCGTGGTGTGGCGGGGAGAGCAGGTGGAGATTGTCAGGCATGAAAGGATTGAGCTTGTTGGTGAGTCTCTTGAGTGTGTGGAAGAGTTTTGTTATTTGGGAGACATGTCATGTGTTGGAGGTGGGGCAGGAGCTAGCACTGTGGCTAGAGTGTGGAGTGGTTAGAAGAAGTTCCAGGAGCTCTTGCCTCTCCTGACATTGAGAACGCTCTCCCTCCATGCTAAGGTATCTTTGTATGCAGCATGTGTTTGGAGTGTAATGCTGTATGGTAGTGGGACTCGAGCAGTAAAGGAAGAGGATAGTCGCTTGCTCAAACGTATAGAAATGATAATGATTAGGTGGATGTGCAGTGCATCCTTGAGTGTGAGACCCGGGGGGGGGGGGGCTAGGTTTACAGTGCAAGAGTTGAGGGATAGGATGGGACTGAAGTGTATTGGTGCTGTGATGAAGAACAGTAGATTGAGATGGTTTGGGTATGTGTAGAGGGTGGGGGATGATAATTGGTTGCAGAAAATGAGAAGTGTTAATGTTGCGGGTAGGATTGCGAGAGGTAGACCGAAAAAGACCTGGGACGAGGTCACTGAGTGTGACCTCAGGGATAGGGGACTGAAAAGGGAAGCTGCCAGAGACTGAGCAGCATGGACAGCCGCCAGTAGATGACCAAGGCCGAGTCATGCAAACCTGTTAGATCCTTCAAATATGAATGAACGATAGAACAATGATACAACCTATTCACGTTGGGAGTTCGGTTGTGAGAGGCAGACCGAAAAAGACCCGGGATAAGGTTACAGAGTGTGGCCTCAAGGATAAAGGACTAAATAGGGAGCTGCCAGAGATCAAGTAGCGTTGAGAGACACCATTAGGTGACCAGAGCCGGAGCATGCAAGCACGAAAGTTACGAACAATACCGGTACATAAACAATATTCACATCCATGTTCACAGCACTTCATCATCGGGTCAAAATTCTGAAAACGTAATAAAAGAGCAAGTGATACCAACTGCCAATTGCTCATCACTTTGGGATTGTGTATGGACAACACCTCAAAATATTCTTGGATTCCAACCTGATCATCACTATCACATCTTTTGTCATGACCCTCACACTTTTCATCATTATTCTCACACTGGAAAATGAAAAAATAAACTCAATGGGCACGCCTAAGAACACACACACACACACACACACACACACACACACACACACACACACACACACACACACACACACACACACACACACACACACACACACACACACACACACACACACACACACACACACACACACACACACACACACACACACACACATACAGTGTTAAATACAAGCCAGTTATCAACTGGATAATCACTGTGGGGGTGCCAGGGGAACAGGAGTCCCCCTACTGCTGCCTCATTTGCTGAGTGAAGCGACTTCTTAAGACTGATGCAGGCTGCCAGCAGCCCTTACTGAAACTCACACTGGTTAGAATCCAGTCAAGTGTAGACTTCTTGGGTAAAGATTGCCGAGGCCTCTGAATCTTGAACAAATGGTCCTGGATATCCATCAGCAGCATATGAGCAAGACCTTGCCTGGAGCACTGAACACTGTAACACAGTGGTAGTTACTGCAGTCACACTGATCTCCTTTCCCTTCCCAAACAAGGCTAACCAAACACCTTGTCCAGTCAGGAGGAATTATACCAGTACATCGAACAGCTTCTGCTACTGCAAGTAATCCCCATATATGGCTTCTTCCCCAGCTTTGATCAGTTTGGCCTGATGCCACAAAGACCAGTCGCCCTACCACTTTTCAGCCTTGTCACTGCCTTCCTGTATTCATATAAGGAAAACATGGCATTGTAGACTGGTGGGATGGCAGCAAGCGACTGCACATCAGCCGATGGAAGCTCCATGCTGGGTTCTGCTGTACACAACTACTTTAAGTATTCAGGCCAATGAGCCCTCTAGTCACGCACTCTAGACGCAAGCCATCTATCTACTATATCAGCAGAATTAACCTGAGAGGCAGGTCTGGGGTAGAGTTTCTTCAGGGCTTGATAGCAGGTCGAAGGTCATTTAAAGTAAAAGTCCTCCAATCCGACCACCAATAATCCAAACATCCCAATACTCCGAATATTGCGAGGCTTTTTTTTTTTTTTTGTTTTTTTCCCTAGGCTTTCTCATATATTTATGGGAATTATCTAAAGATTTATCTGGCTTGGACTTGCTCTTCTACTTGGATGTACCTGCCTGCAACTATTCATCCACAATTCTTTGCATTTCCGGTGAGTAAAACAATAAACCATAACATTTTAAGCTTTATTTAATGATCATATATATATATATATATATATATATATATATATATATATATATATATATATATATATATATATATATATATATATATATTTAAATAACAGAACAGAGGAAGGAAAAACAAACGAATAAACAAAAAACAAATCCATGCACCAGATTACTGGTGTCTTCTGTTCATAAAATATCTGTAACAGTTATACTTGAACAGCAGTAGGTTGAAGTTTGGAGGGAAACAACTATGTGGAAGCGAGTTCCAGAGAAATGCAATTCGGGGAATGAAAGAATTCTGATAGGCAGAAGTTCTGCAGTATGGCTGAGTGACATTCCAGTCATGAGCGCTGCTAGCTGCACATGTAGCACGATGGAGGGCATGGAGAGGTGGCACAATGGACCCAACTTCGTCTTAGTATTTGCCATAAAAATATCTTTAAAATAAAGCAAGGGAGGCAACATTCCTTCTTACTTGTAGGGGAGGTAGTTTATTAGTGATAGCACGGTTATTAATAATTCTAACAGCTTTGTTCTGATTTTGTCTACTTGTTTTAATGCAACCTCTCCACATCCACTCCACACGAGTGAGCAGTATTCAAGCTGACAGCGCGCATGACTCTTATAAATTATAACTAATTGCTCATCAGTGAAGAAGTTACGGACTCTGTACAATAATCCAAGTTTCTTTGAGGTGGTTTTAGCAAGTGATCTGACATGAGAGGTCCAGCTGAGGGCATTGTTAAGCGAGACACCGAGAATTTCAATACTTTTGGAAATGGGAATATTTGTAGCATTGAAGGCAATATACGATTCTGGCAATACCTGTCTAATAGTAAATTGTATGTACTTAGTTTTACTAGCATTAAATGAGACAAGGTTATTTTGTCCCCATTCACTGATCATTGATAAGTCTTGATTTAAAGCAATGGCTGTACTGAGTTGAGAGTTAGAGATATCAGACTTTGTAAATGGATGTCTAATTGTGAATGAACTATGAAATGTTGAGTCATCTGCATGTGAATGGATGGGATTGAGGGTGAAATATAAGAGATTACTAATATGAACAAGGAACAGGGTTGGTGCCAGAACTGATCCCTGCAGCACGCCGGTGTTGAGTGGAAAGTGGAATATGCAGCATCTACTTTTACTCTTATTTTTCTGTTGCTGAGATACGAGGAAATCAAAGGAACAAAGAGTTTAGTCCATAGAAAGGGAGTTTGGACAACAGGGAACGGTGCCACACTCTGTTGAAAGCTTTAGAAATATTCAGGGCTACTGCATAAGTTTCTCCATGTAGGTCAACTGATTGATGGATGGTATGATTCAGGAGATTGAGTATGTCAATGGTGGATCTCTCGTGGCAAAAACCATATTGTCTATCACTAATTAATTTGTCGGATTCAAGATGTTTAACTATGTGCTTATTAATTACAGTTTCAAAAACCTTACCAAAAGATGTGACAGCTATTGGTCTGTAATCACAGGGGTCAGAGGAGCTTCCTTTCTTTGGAATTGGTGGATATTGGCTTCTTTCCATGAATTAGAGAATGTTTTCAGAAGTCCCTCCAGTAGTCCAAAAAAAAAAAAAAAACAGTAGTCCGAAAGACCCTCGGTCCCCTGGCACTCGGATTACAGGACTTTTACTGTACTTGAATGCCACCCTCTAACTCCTCAGGAATTTCCCTGACATACCTGTCTTTGTCCGTTCTTGATAAAACTCTTGACCGACAAGCCAGAAATCTAGGTGGCCCTCAGTCCCCAGCCAGTCTAGAAGCATAACCCATCAACTGTTGCTAGAGTCTCTGGTGAGACAAATCCCCTACTTGATCTTGGGTATTCAACAACACATTCATCAGCTTCTCCCACAGTTACACACTTATGAGTACCCTACCACTCAAAAGGGTCAACAACAACACTGACCACACCAAACTGACTCCTGACTGACACTGCATACTCATTAATGCATTCCATACTCAAAACTGAATAGTTATATGTCACGGGGTTTTTATAATATCACTGGGTTTTTAAAATAAATGCTTAAATATTATTTAACTGATAATAATATTCAATAATATTGAAGAGCAGGGACAATGATTGTCTTGCTACATCAAGCAATGATTACTTTACCGGTCCGCTTCGCACGATTCTCAAGAACGAGAATTTATAAACTTTCTCAACAGTACACAGCAGAGACTAATCACTCAATTTCTGTTTATTAGTACTGTAGCCTCTGGAGAAAGTTACTTCACCTCTGACAATAAATAACTAATACTAACATCAGGTTCTTGGTGATGCTTAACTCCTAGAAGGCACAACGGATTTTAAGTTTAATACAAGACTGGTCTAAGTACCAGCTATGAAAGGCAAACGTTTATGCAAGCTAGGAGCTATATGGAAAATAAGCTTAATTATGGAGAAATGAAACAAGAGTTTACATTACATTAAGCTCAAGAAAAAGAACTGTTAAATTTATTGATTACAAAAATAAATTTAACGTTACAATTCAAAATCAAATTAATGAGATCGCACTCACTCACTCACTCGAGCTAAATTCTTACGCCTAGGAAAAAACACCTTAATTAAACTCTTAAACCTAGAAAAGTACAAAAAGGAAATACTGGTCGATGAATGCTTTGTATCACCAAGGGTGGGAGCACTGGATAACTGTGGTCAGTGGAGTTTGGGTGCTAGCTGACCTCTCCTCTCACACTTCTGGAGCACAGATCCTTCCTCCGTCAAAGCAAACACTGGACTGGGTAAGTCGTGGGAAAAAAGGGGGAGCAGTAGGCCGCATTTTTCTAACGGTCAAGTGAGCGAAACGCGCCCAAAACAAATCGCTCAGCGGAAGCGCTAATGTCTCACACAGAAACGATCACGTATGACAATGAAAAATTGATTTGACAAAGCTTCCGTCCGAATGAGCGGTTAACTGAATGATAAACCGTGAGTTTTCCACTAATAGTTCGTGGCTTCTCACAAAAGGGAAATGTCGCGAATTTGATTCGTGACATTATATATGGCATCCAGAGATTTTCCCATATTTCATTTGCAGCCTTAGAACAGCAACATCAAGTCTGTGAACTGCAGAAAAGAACTCTGTTTTCCTGAAAACCAAGCAGTTCTACAGGATGCTCCAGGGTTCTTACAACAAGGTGGTCAGTCTCCTTAGCAACACCTTCAACAATGGAATAACAAGTCCAACAGTGAAGATAAGGCTTCTGGAATCTGGATGCAGAAATTTTCAACTTATGGAATTTTTCAAAATACATAAAGTTAGAACTATTGGAATTCCTGGTTCTAAAGCCATGGGGACCTACTTATACACAATCCTCAAAGCCTTCCCTGTCAGTGCCAGTAACTGCACTGAAGTTGCTAAAGGCTAAAAGTGTATCCCACAAGGGGCACTGTTCCACACCTGAGTTGAGGCTAGTATAGAACAGGTCTTTTTCTTTGAGATAACTCATCTCAGTAAGTACATACACAGCAATATGAGAGATAATGCCATAACTGAATCATACATAACTCTGTGCAAGAATCTTCAATACCGTGCAATCATTTGCTAATTCTTTGCTTCATCAGTCTCCACATCTTGATGTCTTGTACATCTGTTTGAACTACTGTACAATATTTCATTCTTCCATCATCTACTGTACATGTACTTCCCTCACAAAAATATAAGTGTTCCATGTTGTCACACCGGAGGCAGTCTACAGTACTTGGAGGAAACAACTCCATTGTGCTTCTGTTTTCAACTACATCAGTTCTTATCCTAATGATCCAAGGATATGTTATTCCACATTTCTCAATGGATCACTTTCCTTTTTTTTTTTTTTTTTTTTTTAATTACTATCACGTCAGTTTCTTCCATCCACATGACAATGCTGAGCCTAGTATATATTCCTTTTTGAAGTTCTCTTGCAGCCATTTTGTTCAATTTCCTTCTCCATATCACAACTTTCAAAGCACACATTAGCCTTCCACTTCAAGTGACTATTTGCCACATTTCAAACTTTAGCTTTTACTTACATTAGTCATGCAAGAAAAACAATAATAGATTATAAATTTCTTGATAAAGTTATCATCTATGTATTTATCAAAGAACACATGAGGTCAGGGTGACACAGTGGTAGAGGGTCGGACTTGGGACTGGGGGGTCGTGAGTTGGAGCTATGCCAGGTAGCTGCCATGCCGGGAGGGGTAGTGCCCTTCTGTCATCTAGCAAGGCTATATGATCTAGTAAGGTCTAGCTCGAGGGAAAATTTCCCTTTCAAACAACACATTCAAATTATCAAACAATGTCCCACTTTCCACACAGTACGCTGTCCAGCTACAGTAACTCTATGGCTTGCCTGCTGTGGGAGGACTTGCTGAAGGATATTCCATACTTCAGCAAGATGTCAGATGCCTCAGCCACCAGAGTCCTTAAGCTCATATGTAAGGCTTTCTTCTCATGTTATCAGCAATAATTCTGCAGTTTTCAGGGGGCCATAAACTCTTTTAAAAATCATTCCCTGTGTTGTCAATACACACTCAGCAATGCATGTTGTCCATGGCATTTATAATTTTATACAGTGGAACCAGATTGTATCTTCAGCACTGAGTACTGCAAAATACTTTCCTTACATTCTGGTAGACACTATCTTGTGACACTGTGTATTGATGCTGCATGTTGGTGGCAGCTGTGGTGATGGGCCTGTCAGGCATCTGTGTGGGTGTGCTGGCAGGCAACCTGGGCAACATCTTCCACGTCATCGCCAGCATATCAGGAGCTGTCAAGGGACCAATCCTAGGCATCTTCCTGGCTGGCATGTGCACACCCTGGGTCAACACAAAGGTGGGCACAGGTTTACACTCTCCACATAAAAGTATTGTTATTTCATTTCATCATCCAATCTACGTTGCTCCATGAGGAGCATATTATTAATAGTCAAAAATTTTTGTATGTAACCTACAACTACAGGGATTTACTGTATCTTGCAGGCATTACCTCTCACACAGGGTGTTGAGAAGGGAGGGGGTATCAGCTCTTTCAAAACTAAAGTTTACCCTTCCCTAATGGTCAAACACATCACGCAGAATAAGTAAATGCAAATCATTACCTTCTTGTGAGTGGTGTGTGAGAGGGAAGTTGTATAAAAGATGGCTGCTACGATGGCTGGAAATTTCTTCGATTAGTGAAGCATACTGTACTGTACGCAAAGGGCTACCCGGGAGAGGCCACCTGAACTGTACAATCGTTGTACTATTATGACGGAAGCAGCACAGATTACTTTATATAAATCATGACATAAAACAATTATTGCTAATTCTATCACTCATACATAAAATAGTATTTCAAAATCACTGTACATCTTGAAACTCACGTAGGGAAACAAAGATGTCACAGGTTTTATAACTTACTGTTCCTCTCATTTATCATACATTTCTTCATAAACACTCATTATCAAGGGATGTCAATTATTTCATTACACTGGTGTGTAATTCTTGTGGATTTCATATTTTTCACCAACAAAACTTTTGTACTTTACAATAATGCAGTTATTTGTATCATTATAATTAGCTACAACATAAGTTCAGTCCTCTCTACTACTCTTTTGCTCATACCGTCAGTGTCAAGGTTACTCTCTTTCTCTCTCCTATCACCGAATGTGTGTTTTATTATCACATTTTTCTCCCAGATTGGAACTTGACATATATAAACCTCATGCTGACAAATTAATGATCTTTCATTCCTCTGCTATACATCATACATCAACAGAGCAACTCCTTCCTTACGCCATCCACTCACGCATATATACCTGACCTATACATTTCACACCTTCTCACTCCTCCACTTCATGCCCGTTCATCCTTGCCTTACACAGTGCCAACACAACATACCTTGAATTCCTTAACCCATTCATCATATTTTCACACCTCATATCAAAAGGCCACACGAACTAGTTTATTACTAGTGCAGGACCTAGATCAGAGGATTGCTGCAAAACTGCCGAGAGTAAAAATAGAGGATATGGGACTCTTATCTCAGTTGATCCTCTTCCTTTTTAATTAAGGTCTGCTGAGAAAATGGAGGGCAATTTTATAACACATGCAAGTAGTAATTTATATTAGCTGATGTCCACATAAAACCACAGAGATTCATATGACCATACCACAATCTTCAGGGTGCAGTGTTAGGATTCCTGGTGGCCTTCTGTTACAACATTTGGGTGGTGGTGGGCAAGTTCCTGCGTGGGGGAGGACACCCCACCCACCTCCCCCTTTCTGTTGACAGCTGTCCTGAGAACCTCCTCCATCCTGTCAACGCTTCCATCGTCGCCTTCATCAGTAACATCACTGCTACACCCAGCACCAATCTCACCACTTACCTGACTGCAGATTTCACCACTATGGCACCTGACACTAACAGGTTAACAGTGTCATCAAACATGAAACTTTCTCTTTAACTACAAGTAGGGGGGGTTTCATGAATACTCCCCCAGTATCCCTGCTTGTCATATGAGGCGCCTAAAAGGGTTGTTGGTGGGTTAGTGCCCCACCCCATAAAAAGAACTAACTAAACAAACGAATAAAGTGCCTCGGACCAGGACGGACCATACGTTGACGACAAAGTACATTCTAAGGGTGGGGACATGGAATGTGAGAGAAGTGAATGATGGAGTGAAAGAGAGAGAGACTGTTCAGGCGCTTGAGGATCCAAGAGTGGATGTATGTAGATTGACTGAAACTAAACGAGGGGGTGAAAGGGTGAGAGAATGGGAATACGGTTTAGGAATATGTGCGGGAGTTAATGAGAATGCGAGGGCAAGAGAGGGAGTATGTCTGATGATAAGCAAGAAGTGGAAGGAGAATATAAGAGAGTATAGAACAGTGGATGCAAAGATTGTATGGGTGAGGGTGAAAGTAGGTGGACAGGCTTGGGTGACAATGTGCGTATGCGCCAACAAAGGACTGAGTGGCAAGAATGAAAGATGAGTTTTGGGCAAGTGCAGCAGCATGTATGGACAAGTTTGAGAGGAGCGAGAGAGTGTTTTAGACTGGAGACATGAATGGAAAGGTGGGAATGTACAAGTGGATGGAGTGGTTGGTCAGTGGGGTTTGCCAACTGAAGTTGGGAATGGTAGTGCTTTGGTGGACATCTGTGCTGGTAATGGGTTGGTAATAGCCAACACCTTCTTTAGGCATAAAATGATCCACAGGTATATATGGAGAGTCATGAGGAGGATGGGACAGTGAACATGTTGAACGAAAGGCAATGATAGATTACATGTGTGTGGATGAGCGAATGAGAAGACAAGTGTTGGATGCAAGACTGTGGAGAGGGTGGAGGAATGGAATTTAGTGATGGCCAAAGTAAGGCTGCAAAGAAAATGGGTGAAGAGACGAATGGGAAGACAGGAGGAAACAGCTTCTGTGAGAAGAGTGAAGAAGTTGCAAGATAGTGAGAAAATGGCAGAGTATAAGAGCACAGAGGAAGAAAGATTGGGAAGGTATGAGTTAGAGCAGATGAAAGAGGTGCAAGATGTATTTAAGATAATCACAGATGAGATAGGCGCAGCGTGTGAGGTGGTTTGTGGAGCGAGGAGGAGATGCAAGGGTGTGCAGGGGACTGCATGGTAGAATGATGAGGTGAAACGAGCTGTGGAACAAAAGAAGAAGGCATATAGTGACTGGCTAGCGAGTATAGATAGGGGAGAAGATGAGAGAGACGAGAGAGGTATATGTGAGGAGGAGAAGGGAGGTGAAGAGATTGGTGAAGGAGAGTAAGAAGAAAGTGGATGAAAAGTTTGGGAGGAATCTGATTGTTAAGTGGCGGGTAAAAAATTGTTTTGGAAGGAGGTAAAGAAAGTAAGACAGTGTGAAACGGGAAATAGTAGGGGAGTGAAAGATGGGAATAATAGATTGTTGGTGGGGAAGAGAGAGAGAATGAGGAGATGGAAGGAGCACTTCGAGGATATGTTAAATGTAAAGAGTGAGAGCAGTGCGAGTATAAGTGGTTGGGGAATGGCTGGGAGAAGGAGAGATGAGAGGAGGGAGGAATAGATCAGTAGGGCGGAAGCAATGGAAGCAATGAAGAGGATCAAAATGGGAAATGCCCCAGGAATTGATGGAGTGTGTGGTGAGATGCTGAAGTATGGGGGTGAGATTCTTGTGAAGTGGATATGGAAGTTGTGTAGACTGGCTTGGGAAGAGGGAAGGGTTCCAGAGGACTGGAAATCAGATATATTTGTTCCTTTATACAAAGAAAAAAGGGAGAGAGAAGTATATGGTAACCATAGGGGTATTTGCCTTCTTAGTGTGACTGGTAAAATATATGGTAGAATACTCATTGACAGAGTTAGACATATAACAGAGGAGCTAGTTGGAAAAGAACAAGGGGGATCTAAGAAGGGAAAAGGGTGTGTAGATCAGATATTTGTTTTAAGATGTTTGGTGGAGAAGTATCTAGAGAAGGGAAAGAAAGTGTATGCTGCCTTCTTGGACTTGGAGAAAGCTTATGACAGAGTAGATAGGCAAGGTATGTGGAAGGTATTTAAGAATATATGGAGTGGAGAGGAAATTGTTGAATGCTGTGAAGAGTATGTACGAGGGAGCTAGGGCTACGGTGCAAGTGGATGATGAGCTGAGTGAGTTCTTTGATCTAAATGTGGGATTAAAACAGGGATGTGTGATGTCACCATGGCTGTTTAATATATACGTGGATGGGGTTGTAAAGGAGGTGCAAGGTAGGTCAGTGGATGTGGGGGTGGCTCCAGTGAATGAGGGTGAGATTTGGAAGATTCCGGTGTTGCTGTTTGCTGATGATACAGTATTGTTCAGTGAAGATGAATGGGAGTTGGAAGCTTTGGTGAATGAATTTGGGACAGCGTGTAGGAAGAGGAATCTAAAAGTTAATGTATACAAGAGTAAAGTTATGGTGTTTGAGAGGAATGAAGTCACAGAATGCACAGTGAGGTTGGATGGTGAAGATAGGGAGAATGTGAGTACTTTCAAGTACCTGGGTAGTGTGATGAGTAAGGATGGAACTTTTGGAGATGAAGTGCTTGAAAGGGTACCGCTGGGAAGGAAGGTTGTTTGTTCACTGAAAGCAGTGATGAGAAATAGGGAGGTGAGTATGGAAGTTAAGAAGTCACTGCATGATAGTATTGTGATCCCTATTCTGACGTATGGAAGAGAGGCATGGACCTTGCTAAAAGGGGACAAGTCAAGAGTGAGAACAGTGGAAATGAGTTACATGAGAGGAGCATGTGGAGTGACATGCAGGGACAGGTTGACGAATGAAGAAGTGAAGGAATGTTGTCGGGTGGATGTGGATGTGGTTGAGAAAATTAGGAGAAATACACTGAGGTGGTTTGGACATGTAGAGAGATTGGAGAATGAAAGACTGACTAAGAGGGTGTATGCAGATGAAGTGAAGGGAGGGGAAGACCGAGGATGAGGTGGAGGGATGGAGTTGAGAGGTATATGAGGGAGGGAGGAATGAGTTGGGGGGAGGGCAGTCAAATGGTGGGTGACAGAGCGACTTGGAGGCGTTTTGTCTGCGGCCACCCTTTGTGGGATTAGGGCGTCGGGCTATACATAGATAGATAGATTCAACATGAAAGGAGAATTATTTATGAAATTATTTTTTGGTAAAAAGTGAAGCAAGAGAGGATGTTACCCTCTCTTGCTTTACCTTTGAGTTTTCTTGAGCTTCATCATTTTCATTATCATCATCTCAACATTTTTTCCCAACCAAGGATGCAGTGAGACAGGGCCAGAGGGCAAAAAAGAAAAAATGGCAGGAGGAAAACTATTCAACAGCATGCCTAGTTAAATGAACCACACTCTTATTCACTCACCATTCAAACTCCTGGAATCCTGACTCCACATCACAAGCATAACTTACCACACTTATGCACTTCAGCTAGAACCACTCTAATGACTGCCACATCACGTGGTAAAAACAGAGGTGCCAAACCACGTCATAATTTAGTACAAAATTCTTTCAAGCAGTTTGATCCCCTGACAATTTCCTAGCCTTATCAACCTCCATGCCTCATTTTCTCACACATTCCTTCACCATATCTGTCCACCTTCTTGGTCTTCCATACCTCCTCCAACCTTCATGTTTAAACAATTATACTCTTTTCGCTATACTACAGTATTTAGATCCATCCTCTTCAAATTACAATACCATCTAACGACACACTCTACTGTCCATAGACTTCCTCACTTCACATATTTCATGACTCACACTATACTTCTCATCCCATCCACATGCCACACTTATTCCCCCCAAACTACTTTTCTACTGTACTTACTCTAAGCTTTTCATTTCACACTAATGTCACACTCAAATGTTACTGTGGGCACTGAAACTCCCGTATGTACTCCTCAAGCATAGCCAATATACTTGGACCTGTTTGACATCAGTATCTTCATAGCAACTGCCACCTTATTTTCCTGTGTGACTCCACTTTTCCCTTCCTTTGCATATTTACCACTCTCCACTATACCACCTCTGTACTGAATCTCTGTCACCAGTTCAAGTCTCTCATCATACACCATCACATCACGCTGGGAGTCACCTTCTTCCTCAGCAACCATCACTTTGCTCTCATTTACATATGCTTTCAGATCACTATGCTCACAAATATTCACCACAGTCTGCACCAATCTTCAAATCTCTTGTTCGGCAGTTAACACAGCATCATCTGCCCACACCATGTTTGAGATAATCCACCCTTCACCACTCTTTAATCTCTAATAAACCCATTCATACACAGTATATGGTATGTACATTGAACAACCATGAGTATGTTACACATACGAGGTCTGTTCAGAAAGTATCCGACCTTTGGTTAAAAAAAAAAAAAAAAAAATAGCTAACCTGTTGAGCTACGACACTAATCCCCCTAAAAGTAGTTAGCTTCTGACTTGACACACGTAGCCCAGCATTCTTTCCACTGGGTGAAACAATGTTCAAAGTCGGTTTTCAATATCTCCTGCAGGTGAATCATCGCGTTCGGAATGATCTCTTCTCTCGGATGAACATTGCTCAACACATGCTGGAGTGTGTAAATCGTGATCCAGACCTTCTGAAGATTGTTATCACTGGAGATGAAACTTGGGTGTACGAGTACAATCCAGAAACCAAAGCACTGTCGTCCCAGTGGAAGCATGCAGGGTTCCCTCGGCAAAAAAAAAAAAAAAAGCACGGGGGGTCCACAGCAAGGTGAAATGCGCTAGCATGTTGACATTTTTTTTTTTTTTCGACTACCATGACGTTGTGCATCACGAATACGCACCGGAGGGTCAGACTGTCAACAAACATTACTACCTCGACATTCGCCGTTGTCTCCGTGATGCAGTTCGGAGGAAGAGAGCAAACCTTTGGAAGGCAGCAAGTTGGAAGCTGCAACATAACAACACCAATGCTCATTCTTAACTGATTCAGGAATTTTTAGCCAAGCACAACATCCTGCAGGCCCGGCAGGCTTCCTGATCGCCAAACATGGCTCTGTGTGACTTTGGTTACTCCTAGAGCTCAAAACTGCACTGAAGGGTTCTTGATTTGAGACGTGAGAAGATATCATGATGAATGCGACGAAACACCTGCAGGAGATACTGAAAATCGACTTTGAAAATGTTTCAGGGAGTGGAAAGAATGCTGGGGTACGTGTGTCAAGTCTGAAGGGTCCTACTTTGTAGGTGAATAATGTCCTAGCTCAACATGTTACCTATTCAATTTTTTAGAGCATTAGGCTGGATATTTTCTTAATGGTTCTTGTACTTATCTCACTCTAACACTGATATTAAATCACACTCATAAGACTGGCAGTGCTTTAGTGGACATTTGTGCCGGGAAGAGGTTGGTAACCTCTTCAGGTACAAAATGATCCATAGGTATATATGGCGAGTGTTGAGAAGGGTAGGTGATGAACTGAATGAACGGAAGGCAATGACTGAATATATGTGTGTGGATGAAAGGATGCAAAGGTGTGTAATGGATGCAAAGAGTGGACTTTCTGACAACCACTTGGTGGTGGTGAAAATCAAAGTCCAAGTGAAATATAGAAATAGAAGAAAGGAAGGACAGGAGGAAGTAGTATAAGCAAGGAGGGTGGAGAGGTTACAAAAGAATGAGAAAAAGACAGAATATAAGAGAGAAGTAGAGGAGGGTAACTATGGATTGGAGCAGATGGGGGACGTGGAAAGTGTGTGCAAGATATTCACAGAAGAAATCTGTGCAACATGTGAGGTGGTGTGTGGGGTGAAGAGAAGACAAAAAGGGGTGCAAGGAACAGCATGGTGGAATGGAGAGGTGAGACAGATTGTGGCACAAAAGAAGAAAGCATATAGTGACTGGGAGAGAAACCAGGCGTGGAAGAAGTTGAGAGACGGAAGAGAGACTATATGTGGAGAGGAAGAGAGGGATGACAAGATTAATAAGAGAGTGAGCAAGAAGAGCGTGGATAAGGAATTTGAATATAAAGTTGGGGGAATGTAAGAAAATGTTCTGGAAAGAGGTAAAGAGAGTTAGACAGGGTGGCAGTGAAGTTAGTCGGAGAGTGAAAAATAAAAATGGTAGATTACTAGTGCAGAAGGGAGAAAAAGTGAGCAGATGGAGAGAACACTTTATAAAATTGTTGAACATAGACAATTAAAGTAATGGGAGTATAAGTGGCTGGGGCTGAGAGAAGGAGAGATGTGAGAAGAGAGGAAGAAGTCAGTAGAATGGAAGCAGTGGATGCAATGAAGAAAATCAAAATGGGGAAAGACCCAGGAATTGATGGAGTGTGCGGTGAAATGCTGAAACATGGGGGAGAGATAGTAGTAGAATGGATGTTGAAGATGTGCAGATTGGCCTGGGAGGAGGGTATAGTCCCGGAGGATTGGAAGTCAGGTATCATTATTCCCTTGTACAAAGGAAAAGGGGAAAAACAAGTGTGTGGTAATCGTAGAGGCATTTGTCTTCTTAGTGTAATAGGAAAAGTATACAGTAGGATATTTATTGACAGAGTTAGGGAAGTAACAAAGGAATTAGTTGGAAACTAACAATGAGGTTTTAGGGAGGGAAGAGGTTGTGTAGTTCAGATATTCATTCACAAATCTTTAGTGGAAAAGTTTCTAGAGAAGGGAAAGAAGTTGTATGCAGTTTTCATGGATTTGGAGAAAGCATATGACAGGGTTGATAGACAAGGATTGTGGAAAGTATTAAGAATATATGGGGTAAATGGGAAGTTGCTGATTGCTGTGAAGAGTATGTATGAGAGTGCTAAGGCTGCAGTGAATGTGGATAGTGAACTGAGTGAATTTTTCTACTTGAAGGTTGGATTGAAGCAGGGATGTGTCGTCTCCATGGTTGTTCAATCTGTATATGGATGGGGTTATAAAAGAGATACAAAGACGGCAGTGTTTCGAAGCTACCTGTACTGTTGTTTGCATATGATACTCTGTTGTTAAGTGAAGACGAAGGAGAGCTGCAAGGCTTGGTGGATGAGTTTGGGAGAGTGTGTAAGAAACGGAATTTAAAGGTGAACGTACGGAAAAGTAAAGTTATGGTCTTCGAGAGAAGTGAAATCAGTGAATGTACAGTGAGGTTGGATGAGGAGGAAATGGAAAATGTGAGTGCATTTAAGTACTTGGTAGTGTGATGAGTAAGGATGGAAGTTTGGAGGGTGAAGTGCTTGGAAGGGTACAATAAGAAAGAAAGGTTGCTGGTTCCTTGAAAGTAGTGATATGAAACAGGGAAGTGAACATGGTAGTGAAAAAGTTACTACGTAACACTATTGTGACACCAGCTCTAACGCATGGAAGTGAAGCTTGGACCTTGGTGGAGGGACAGAAGTCAAGAGTGAGAGCAGTGGAAATGAGTTATTTGAGAGGAGCATGTGGAGTCATGTGGAGAGACAAATTGACAAATAAGGATGGGAAGGAGCATTGTGATGTGGATATGGATGTGATAGGAAGTAATAGGAGAAACACACTGAGGTGGCTTGGCCATGTGGAGATGATGGAGTGAGAGACTGACGAGGAGAGTGTATGTGAGTGAGGTGGAGGGAGGCCAAAGATGAGATGAAGGGCTGGAGTGGGGAGGTGTATGAGAGAGGAGGGTGTGAGCTGGGAGCGGGGCAGTGAAATGGTGGGGGACAGGGCGACATGGAGGCGACTTGTTTGTGACCACCCCTTACGGGATTAAGGCGTCTGGCAATAGATAGATAGATAGACTTAAGACACCTTTACACAAGCTTGACTACCATTATAAAAACTCTTAACAGCAATCAATGTCTCTCTGTCCATACCATACATACACAAAACCTTTCATATACCTCTCTGGTTACCTTGGCACATGCTTTTTCCAAATCCTCAGGGAAAATGGACTAAATAGGGAGGCTGTCAGATATCGAGCAGCGTGGAGGGCTGCCATTAGGTGACCAAGGCCGATGCAGGCAAGCATGTTGGAGCCTATAAAAACGATATCTATCATAAACATCTAACATTTCTTGTCACAAGCAATTCCTATTGTTCCTTTACAGGGATTTGATCCATAAATCCTCAACCACTAGTGAAGCCATCCTCTTCATCAATCATCGGGTGTGATGATATACTGCCTCTTATTCCATGATAATTCTTCTATATCAACTTTCCAACAACAACGAACAGACATATCACAATAATTTTTGCACTCAATTCAATTACTTCATTTTTTTTTTTACATGGACATGACTACAGTGTTTGTTCTTATTCACTGGTAATAATTCAGCGAGTTTATTTCTTTGCATATGCAAATGTTTGAGGGTGTGTGGTATGGTGCCAGCAGGAGTGAGGGCAGGACCGTGTATGATGTCTCGTACTGCTACTTCGGTATCACTGGGATCATGATGACCCTCATCATCAGCAACCTCATATCCCTCTGTACTGGTGAGCTGTCTTGCCGTTGTAATGTCCACTCAGCACTGGTTGGCCCAGGTGGGGGTAAGCCCACACCAGCAGTTAGCACTGGTAATATAGTGATGGCACACCAACAGTTAGCTCTGGTATCATTGACAAACTGGATGGCGGTACACCGACTAGCACCAGTAGTGGTAGATGGTGGTATTGTTTATCAGTGGTTGGGACTAGTAGACCAAGCTGTTCCTGGTGGTAGTACATCAACAGTCAGGGCTGGTAACATTGGTAGGAACAAGTGGTGATGCAGCAGCAGATTGGAATCACAGTGCTAGTATGGCAAAGTTGCTATGCACCAGCAATATTTCCTGTTCTGTCACCTACTGTTGTCATGAAGTACCGGTATGTTGTGAAAGGTGATTAAAATGGCAAGACCATAATTCTAGGTTTCGTTAATGTAGTTTCAGAGGAAATTTTAATGTTCTGAACACAAGTGTGTCACTGCTCCTCTATACAGACCCAACACCACTTTTTCATAACACATATTGTCTTTTTGATAACTGAACAGAGGAAGGAAAACAAATGAATAAAAAAAAAAAATCCATACACCAGATTACTGGTGTCCTCTGTTCATAAAATATCTGAAACAGTCAGACTTGAATAGCTGTAGGTTGAAGTTTGGAGGGAAACAACTCTGGGGAAGCGAGTTCCACAGAGTTGCAGTTCGGGTAATGAAAGAATTATGATAGGCAGAAGTTCTGTAATATTGCTGAGTGCCATTCCAGCCATGAGCGCTACCTGATGCCCGTGTAGCACGAGGGAAGGCATGGAGAGGTGGCACCATGGGTGCAACTTCGTCTGAGCATTTGCCATAAAAATATTTGTAAAATAATACAAGGGAGGCAATATTCCTTCTTACTTGTAAGGGAGGTAGTTTATTTATAATGGCAGGGTTGTTAATAATTCTAACACTTTGTTCTGAATTTTGTCTAGTTGTTTTGATTCCTCTCCACATCAATTCCAAAAGGGTGATTAATATTCAGGCTGAGAGCGCACATGGCTCTTATAAATAATAGCTAACTGCTCATCAGTATAGAAGTTATGGACTCTGTGCAATAATCCAAGTTTCTCTGAGGCGTTAACAAGTGATCGAACATCAGAGGTCCAGCTGAGGGCATTGTTAAGTGACATGCCAAGAATTTTGTTGTTTTGTCTCCATTCACTGATTGTAGATAGGTCTGGATTTAAGGGAATGGCTGTACTGAGTTGAGAAGTAGAGATATTATACTTTGTAAATGGGTGTCTGAGTGTGAATTAACTATGTAGTGTTGAGTCATCTGCATATGAGTGGATGGGATTTTGGGTGACAGATAAGAGATCATTAATATGAACCAGAAACAGGGTCAGCGCCAGAACTCATCCTTGCGGCACGCCGGCGTTAATTGAGTGGAAATTGGAATATACATAATCTACTTTTACCCTTATTTTCCTGTCACAAAGATATGAGGAAATCAAAGGATAAAGAGATGTTAATCCATAGGAAGGGAGTTTGGACAGCAGGGAACGGTGCCATACTCTGTTGAAAGGTTTCGAAATATCAAGGGCTACTGCATGAGTTTCTCCATGTAGGTCAGTTGAATGATGGATAGTATGAGTTAGGGGATTGAGTATGTCAATAGTGGATCTTTCGTGGTGAAGATCATATTGTCTATCACTAATTAAGTTTTTGGATTCAAGATGTTTAACAATGTGCTTATTAATTAAAGTTTCCAATACCTTACCAAGAGGCGATGTGACAGTTATTGGTCTGTAATGAGATGGGTCAGAGGAACTTCCTTTCTTCGGAATTGGGTGGATATTCAACTTTAGAATCTGAAAAATGAAATATACCATAGTTTATCAGATACGCATACTGTCAAAGCAGAGGGAGAGTGACCATGTGCAGTTTGCCACAAGAGTGTGGGAAGTAACTTCATCTTGTACAGTATTTGTGGTAAGTGAGTGCATAATGCTGATTCCATGTGTGCAGTGAGTCTGGGAGAGCATATAGAGATAGTCAGGTGTGAAAGGATTGATCCTGCTGGTGAGTTTCTTAAGTGTGTTGAAGTTTTGTTATTTAGGGGACATGTTATTTGCTGGAGGTGGGCCTGGAGCTAGCTTTGTGGTTAGAGTAAGGAGTGGTTGGAAGAAGTTCAAGGAGCTGTTGCCTCTCCTGACATTGAGAGGGTTCTCCCTCTGTACTAAGGGGTCTTTGTATGTGGCATGTGTTTGGATTGTTATGTTGTATGGTAGTGAGACCTGGACAGTAAAGGATGAGGATATTTGTAGGCTCAAATGTACAGAAATGACAGTGATTATGCGGATGTGTATTACATCCTTGAATGTGAGGCCTGAGGGGGCTAGGTTTACGACTGAAGGGTTGAGAGGAAGGCTGGGACTGGAGCATATTGGTACTGTGAGGGGACAGATTGACATGGTTTGGGCATGTGGAGAGGATGGAGGATGACAACTGGATGCAGAAAATGAGAAGTGTGAACATCAAGGGTAGAGTTGCAAATGGCTAACCGAAAAAGACCTGGGATGAAGTCATGCAGTGTGACCTCAAGGATAAGGGACTGAATGTGGAGGCTGCCAGAGATCGAGCCGCGTGGAAAGCCACCATTAGGTGACAAAGGCAGATGCATGCAAGCATGCTGAAGCCTTTATCAATGATGCAACATGAAAATATTTCACACAAATGCAATCAACTTTCAAATTTCAATGGTGCATCCACAAAAAGAGGAGGCATACCACCTTAATGAAATCTCAACATGGTCTGGAAGTATGCTCTTATATTATGTATATTCTGTTAAAGCTCACAGATTAAATAAGTGGTTAACTTCCATACCAAGAACAATGACTTAAAAATTAGGATACTCTATTACAACAACTCTTAGTCAGTTCTTGCATACTTCACAAGACTAATTTCAATACTTAAAAGTTGGTGAAGCCTTGGAAGCTTTAACTCATGATGTAACCAGCAGTAGAGGGAGACAGACTGAAAAGGGCAGATCTGGTAGATTCATTGGTTTCATTTTTGAAGGCTCCAACATGCTTGCATGCATTGGCTCGGTCACCTAATGGCGGCTCTCCTTGCTGCTCGCTCTCTGGCAGCTTCCCTATTTAGTTCCGTATCCCTGAAGTCACACCCAGTGACCTCATCCCAGGTCTTTTTCAGTCTACCTCTTGCTTCCCTACCCCCAACATTAACACTTCTCACTTTCTGTACCCAATTATCATTCCCCATCCTCTCCATATACCTAAACAGTCTCAGTCTACCCCTTCTCATCACAACACCGATACACACCGGTCCCATCCTACCTCTCAACTCTTCCATCGTAAATCTAGCTCCCCAAGCCTTGCACTCAGGAACGCACTGCTCATCTACCTAATCACTGTCATTTCTGTACGTTTGGCCTGCGAATATCCTCTTCCTTTACTGCCTAAGTCTAACTACCATACACCATTACACTATTAACACATGCTGCATACAAAGATCCCTTAGCATGGAGGGACAGCCCTCGCAATGCCAGGAGAGGCAACAGCTCCCTGAACTTTTTCCAACCACTCCTCATTCTAGCCACAGAGCTAGCTCCATTACATGGCTATATTCATTACAAGGGTATATTATAATACAGTATTTGCATATATCAATATTTCACACAAGCTTACCCCAAATAAATCAGACTTAATTCCATGCCATGACAATCTTTCGTGGTAACCTGTTTTATAATATGTACAAATATTACACTGAAAGTACACCAATGTTGGCAAGACTCTGCTTACATTATTATGTAGTATATTTGTAGATAATTATGGAGTTGTTACTTTCATAGTTTCAGGAATAGAGTGTCTGTAAAAGCTTAACTGGACTCTAAACTGTTGAACTGATGCCTCCAGGTCCTCTGAGCCCAAAGGCTGTAGATAAGCAGTTGTCGTTTCTCAGCTGCGGGAGGCTCCATCAATGGCTGTGGAGGACCCGCTGTGCTTCATATAAGGTGGACTATGTCTGTGAGGATGACCATGTGACCACCATGACCATGTTGCCCCAAACCAGGAGTCATCACAATGACAGCCAACCCTAACTTATGGTGCCTTACCACCACCACACACAAATCAATCCAGTGTTCTCCAAAATGAACAGTAAAGAAACAACCATCTTCCCAGTTCTGTCAGAAGAAAATGTACAACTGGTTAAATACAGTGTAAAACCCTATCTCTACCAGTGCATGTTTCAGATGTTTTGATTTTTCCGCAATGAGTTCATCACACATTGAGAAGATACCACGTAAATGAAAAGCCTCTTGTAATGATCTGTTTTAAAGCCAGGAACATTGCAGTGATGCTGTTTATATGCAACAGTGAAGCCTTCAAATATTATAATGATGATGCTTGGTATATAACTTCCTTTAGAATAATTACGGAGTGCACTACCATTACTTTTATATTTATAAGTTCAGTATAGCATGTAATGAATGTTGTGCTGGTTACGATTATTTTTTTCCATAGCCTACTTTAGACAAATCAGTAAATAATTTTATATAATGGCATCTTAATAGCAGGAAGAGGAGAAGAATTGCTCTCATACAGATATTCACTTAATGAGAGTCCGTCAGGATTCATCCAAACGAAGGTACAACAAGCAACCCGAAAGTTGGATTAATGAGTAAACACTGAACTGATACTGAGTACAGTTACAGC
Organism: Coenobita brevimanus; assembly: GCF_032717465.1. Taxonomy (NCBI): domain Eukaryota; kingdom Metazoa; phylum Arthropoda; class Malacostraca; order Decapoda; family Coenobitidae; genus Coenobita; species Coenobita brevimanus. Next base: position 14,361,324 of record NC_137001.1, read on the forward strand.
ATTTGCCATGTGAATTAACTTAGTATACTGTAAATAAACAATGTTAATAGTGGCACAGTATTTGGAAGTTTTAATAACCTAGGACGTGTACAGGGAAGGCTCAAATGCGATACAATCTTTTCCTCTTTGCCTAGTTAATTCCAAAGTTTGTGGGGCAGGGTCTTGAACTATTAAAAAAAAAAAAAAATCTGGTCTATGAAAGAGAGAGAGAGAGAGAGAGAGAGAGAGAGAATGGGTATTTCTGTTGTTACAGGCCCTAATGAATGTTTTATTATTGGGAATATCTGGGCGATACGTGTCAGTGTGCAAGTTAGAGCTTGTAGCACCATAGACCTTATAGCACCAACAGCTTGTAGCAACATAGACCTTATAACACCATCAGCTTGTTGCACCATAGACCTTATAACACCATCAGCTTGTTGCACCATAGACCTTATAACACCATCAGCTTGTTGCACCATAGACCTTATAGCACCAACAGCTTGTAGCACCATAGACCTTATAGCACCAACAGCTTGTAGCACCATAGACCTTATAGCACCAACAGCTTATAGCACCATAGACCTCATAACACCATCAGCTTGTAGCACCATAGACCTTATAACACCATCAGCTTGTAGCACCATAGACCTTATAACACCATCAGCTTGTAGCACCATAGACCTTATAACACCAACAGCTTATAGCACCATAGACCTCATAACACCATCAGCTTGTAGCACCATAGACCTTATAACACCATCAGCTTGTAGCACCATAGACCTTATAACACCATCAGCTTGTAGCACCATAGACCTTATAACACCATCAGCTTGTAGCACCATAGACCTTATAACACCAACAGCTTGTAGCACCATAGACCTTATAGCACCAACAGCTTGTAGCACCATAGACCTTATAACACCATCAGCTTGTAGCATCATAGAGCTTGTAGCACCAACAGCTTGTAGCACCATAGACCTTATAACACCATCAGCTTGTAGCACCATAGACCTTATAGCACCAACAGCTTGTAGCACCATAGCCCTTATAGCACCAACAGCTTGTAGCACCATAGACCTTATAACACCATCAGCTTGTAGCACCATAGACCTTATAACACCATCAGCTTGTAGCACCATAGACCTTATAACACCATCAGCTTGTAGCACCATAGATCTTATAACACCATCAGCTTGTAGCATCATAGAGCTTGTAGCATCACATAAGTTAAATCCATGAGAGATTAATGTCCACAAGTTGGGGAATGACTGTACTGCTTCACTCTCTTTGTTTATGTCCATACCATCCCCATACTGTATATTTCTTTTTAGCCATTCACGTTATTTCACACCTCCCTCCCGTCACCCTCTCCTCCATTCTAAAATGTTCATGAATTTTCTCCATTCTTTACATCATCCATCCTACTGATGCCTGCAGCTGTTCTGAGAATTGTACCGTAGAAATTTCTTTGTCACTCAGTGCCAAGTTTCACTCCTGTGTAAGTATTAGCAGTAAAACATTTGTTGCATTTTCTTTTGAACACATTATATGAATATGAGATGTCACTTTCTAATGAAAAACATATATACAATATCAGTTGACATCATCACTTGAAATCTCTGATATTTTCACATGGATACATTCAATAGCTTTCATCCTCATGTACCATTCAAATTTAAAAATATCTTAATACTAGTACTTTTTAATCTCTCATAAAATGAATGACAGGTGGCCCTGAAAAACGTGATAAAAGATTTATACATGGACTTCTGGTACAGTATGTAACTTGCTTATATGTCAATATTGTTTGCAGTGAGGTAGGTGTGCTTGGAAAAAACACTTAAAACATGGAAAAAACGCTGTTAAAACATGGTAAAAACATATTAAAACATGGTAAAAACACTATCTAATCTGAAAGAATATCTCTGCAGGTACACACAACATATTACTTGTTATACAGTGGTCTCCAAAGTTCACATATCAGCTTGAGCATATTATACATACAGTAGACCCTCTCTACAGTACACTGGATCAACTGGGGAGAAACCCAATCTGATAAAGCTGATAATTCAGTAAGTCTGATGGTCCCCCCTGAAGTGGGATTTCAGGCACACAATGGAAAATAATTGAGTGAAGTAGCATATTTCAGTACTAAAAATGAAAACTCTACCCATTCTACACTTACGCAGCCCATACTTTCACACCCTTGTCATAGCACTTCATGACTAGCCTATGCGGGTTGAAAATACCACTGCCAGCATTGGTAACTGCATTCTGAGTCACTCCAGACAGGGGAAACAATCTGGCAAGCCTGCATCATGCGCCTCATGTAATGTTCAGCATGCGTTAACGGCAAAAAAAAAAAAAAAAAAAAAAAAGTGTCTGGTGGGTGCAGAGTTGTCCGGCAGGTCCACATGGTTTTTCCCTCAGATTCTTAGTTTGAAATAATAAATCCCCAAAGATTCGTACTACGAAACAATAAATCCCAAAGATTTTTACATTGAAATGATAAATCCACAAAATATTCTTAATTTGAAAAAAATGCCCCAAAGATTCTTTGAAATAATAAATCCCACAGAGACTCCTACCTTGAAATAATAAAGCTCCTAGAGATCCTTACTTTGAAATAATAAATCCCGGAAGATTCTTAATTTGAAATAATAAATCCCCCAAAGACTCCTACTTGGAGATAATAAATCCCTTATAGGTTCTTACTTTTACGTAATAAATCTCCGACGATTCTTACTTTAAAGTTATAAATCCCCAAAGATTTTTGCTTTGAAATAATAAATCCCCCAAAGATTCTTCATGTAAATAGCTTTGCAACATTTCTTAGAAACTTTTTTCTAGGACACTTTTTTTTTTTTTTTTTTTTTTTTTAAGGGATGGGACAGAGAGTGGCATGGAAAAAGATTAACTGGAGCTGGAGGAAGGACAGTCTGATGGAAGACGACATAATAGTCCTGTCTCTGTATTTCCTGCTGTTTATGACCTCCAGTCTCTGAAACACAGTGTGTCCAGGTATCTCAAAACCAATGGATCTTGAATTTGGCTCTGTTATTTTGTTTATAAATTATTATTTTTTCCAAGGAGCAATCTTGCTTGCTTCTGGCCTTTGGTTCCTTCTTCCTTGTATTGAAAAAGAAAAATCTGACCTGGAGGTAATTTGTGTATGTAGAGGCAATTTGTGTATATAGAGGCAATTGTGTCTGTAGAGGCAATTTGTGTCTGTGGAGAAAATTTTTTTGTGTTGAAGCAATTTGTGTGTTTAGTGGCAATTGGTGTGTGTAGAGGCAATTGGTGTGTGTAGAAGCAATTTCTGTGAGTAGAGACAATTTCTGTGTGTTGAGTCAATTTGTGTATTTAATGGCAATTGGTGTGTGTGTGTGTGTGTGTGTGTGTGTGTGTGTGTGTGTGTAGAGGCAATTTGTGTGTGCAGAAGCAATTTCTGTGTAGAGGCAATTTGTGTGTGTAGAAGCAATTTGTGTGTTTAGTTGCACTTGATGTGTGTAGAAGCAATTTCTGTGTGTAGAGGCACTTTGTGTGTCTAGAGACAATTTTGTGTGTGTTGAGTCAATTTGTGTATTTTGTGGCAATTGGTGTGTGTGTGTGTGTGTGTGTGTGTGTGTGTGTGTGTGTGTGTGTGTGTGTGTGTGTAGAGGCAATTTGTTTGTGTAGAAACAATTTCTGTGTGTAGAGGCAATTTGTGTGTAGAGCCTATATGTGTGTGTCGAGGCAATATGTGTATAAAGAGGCAATTTGTGTGTGTAGAGGCAATTTGTGTGTGTAGGGGCAATTTGTTTGTACAGAGGCAATTTGTGTATGTAGAGGCAATTTGTGTATGTAGAGGCAATTTGTGTATGTAGAGGCAATTTCTGTGTGTAGAATCAAATTGTATATGTAGAATCATTTTGTGCGTATAGAGGCAATTTGTGTGTGTAGACTCAATTTTTGTATGTAGAATCAATTTGTGTATGTAGAGGCAATTTATCTATATAGAGGCAATTTGTGTATGTAGAGGCAGTTTGTGCATGTAGAGGCAATTTGTGCATGTAGAGGCAGTTTGTGCATGTAGAGGCAATTTGTGCATGTAGAGGCAATTTGTGCAGGTAGAGGCAATTTGTGCAGGTAGAGGCAATTTGTGCAGGTAGAGGCAATTTGTGTATGTAGAGGCAATTTGTGCATGTAGAGGCAATTTGTGCATATAGAGGCAATTTGTGCATGTAGAGGCAATTTGTGCAGGTAGAGGCAATTTGTGCAGGTAGAGGCAATTTGTGTATGTAGAGGCAATTTGTGCAGGTAGAGGCAATTTGTTCAGGTAGAGGCAATTTGTGTGTGTACTGTAGAGGCAATTTGTGTATATAGAGGCAATTTGTGTGTGTAGAGGCAATTTGTGTATATAGAGGCAATTTGTGTGTGTAGAGGCAATTTGTGTGTGTAGAGGCAATTTGTGCATGTAGAGGCAATATGTGTGTGTAGAGGCAATGTCTGCATGTAGAGGCAGTTTGTGTGTATAGAGGCAATGTTTGCATGTAGAGGCAATTTGTGTGTATAGAGGCAATCTGTGCGTGTAGAGGCAATCTGTGTGTGTAGAGGCAATTTGTGCATGTAGAGGCAATTTGTGTGTGTAGAGGCAATTTGTGTGTGTAGAGGCAATTTGTGTGTGTAGAGGTAATTTGTGTGTGTCAACCCTCTCTGGGACTGTTACGTTTTATATGGTAAATAAATAGAAACGCAACCAGTATCTTAACTGAACCAGTGTATGTATCGGATGGTTACCTTTTCTATGACCTATTCACCAAACACTGGAGGGTTCGCACTTTCGTTACTATTCGTTTCGTTTTATGAAATATTTTGTCTAGGTAAACAGCAGATTAATCTGCGTAGTTAGAACTCATACGAACATTGATCTTCAGTATCATAATAACAAGAGTGTACTTTAGATTAGATCTTGAATTTGGTTCTCTGTTGTTTTGCTTTTATTTTTTCTTGGAGGGAACAATCTTGCGGACTTCTGATCTTTGTTTCCTAAATAAAACACTGAAACAATATTCCCTATCATCCCATATGTTGTGAGTATCGACGAAACTAATATATTTTTGCGGTAGGCAAGTTTACACAGTCTTGCATTCAGCCACTATTCTGCTAGTTTGTCTTTACTAAACAGAATCGACTTGTATTAACTTCGGTCAAATTTCTTGGTGTACCAGTAGCAGGTGAAAAGTTAATCGAGTTAGTCGGTGAAGCGTTTGACTGGTAGGATTTCTCTCAATTATAAAAATCGTCAGGTGTTAGTATAAGACCTAAGCAACTACGCAAAAGTCCTACACAGACGAGGAAC
>NC_137001.1:14366746-14417454 GCF_032717465.1 Coenobita brevimanus
TCCAAACCCGACTAGGGTCCCAGCTGCCAACACGTAGACCCACAACATTTATACTATAGTAGTAAGCGTACACGTGTGTGTGTGTGTGTGTGTGTGTGTGTGTGTGTGTGTCTATATGTCTGTCTGTCTGTGTGTGCGCGTGTGTGTGTGTGTATTTGGGCAGCCAGAACTACACATTCCAAATCACGCACCAAAATTGGCATAAAAATCGCAAAAAAAATCGCTGATGTGAAAAACTTGGTCCTATCACGATTGAAAACCTTTTACTATATTTGACGAGCGATTACATTTTGACCAAAAAAGTCTGCTCCAGGTGCCCGGAATAGGATCTTCATAGAATTTTTTGCTCACAGTTATAACTAAAATATATTATAGCAGCGCGAAAGCCCTCCTCAGGAGCAAGTGCAAGGGGCCTGAAGGGCCCACGAGCACTTGTCTTTCCTATAAAATAAGTTGAAGTTAGAGGTGATGCTTATGAAGAGGATTATGACGAGAGTGTGAGATGATAATGTTATGTAAGGGACGAGGCGAGAAGCTGATAGGAGCAGAAGACTGTGACGTAGCCCTCCGTGAGTGGCCATGCTCCCTCTTTCATGACGTCAGGGCGGCTTGGTGTTGGGTGGTGATGATGCATCAAGCTTGGTGGTGGTTGGGGGCTACTCACTGTAGTGGGGGTTGGGGAGGTCGGTTCGGGCTATGATGGTTAAATCGTTAAGCCCGGGCAGGGTGGTATTGCACTAATGGGTTTTACAGGACTGGCAGTTCAGGCAGGTAGGGAGGCTAGTGGTGGAGGACTTACTGGGGTTGTGGTGGCGTGGTGGCAGGTGGGGGTTGATGTGGGTTAGGTATTCCCGTAACAGAACTACAGTTAGGTATTCCATAGCAGAACTACAGTTAGGTATTCCATAGGAGAACCACACCAAAACTGCAAAGAGACTGGAGGCTGGGGGCACGAACAGACTATTGTCATGGAAGGTGCAGTATTATGGGCAAGGGGGCAATAACAGAGAGATTGCCCACAGAAGACATGAAATTATGTTTATCCCACTCGCTATCCACCAACTGTCAAGGAAGATATCAGATACAGGGACTGGTAACTTGGGCAAGGAAGAATCATCACAAGGTATATGACCTGAGACCATAGAGGATCAACACGCTGCAACCCGTGGAGAGTGTTATAACTGAATGCTAAATTTACGTCACAACCAGTGGAGAATGTGGCTATATGCCAAGAGACGGCATCGGCTACACCATTTGATTTCACTGGAATGTATTCAAAGGTTGGATTACAGTCATAATCAGTGACTGCCCAACGTGCAAGTCGACTGGTATGATTACTTCCCCAAAACAGGTCACACAGAGGAAGATGGTCTGTTTGGATGTGAATACGGTAACCATAGATGATGTCGTGGAAATGTTTCAGGGGGCTTCCCAATGAGTTACACTGAAGTTCTTTTCTACTGAGTTTGACACACGGCTGGCCTAGGCAATGGCACGTTTCCTTCCTTCGGAGTCATCTTGCATGAGAACGGCACCGAGGTCCACTCCGGAAGCATCAGTACATAGAAGAAATGGTTTTGAATAATCAGGGAATGCCAAAACCGGGGCTTGTGCAGGAGCAGTTTTCAAGGTGGTAAATGCGGTAACTTGTTCATCTGACCACATAAAAGGCTCGTCCTTCTTTAACAGTTTCGTTAATGGCACAGCAATTTGGGCGTACTCTTTGATGAAACGACGACAGTAGCCACTAAAGCCGAGAAAACTACATACTACATCTGTGTTGGTGGGAGTAGGGAAGTTTGTTACTCCACTGACCTGGTCATCTATTGTTTGAATTCCATGAGCATCGACGACATGTCCTAGGAACTGTAGCTTCTTACATAAAAAATAGTACTTTGACAGTTTGATTTTCAGGCCAGCTTGTTTGGGCCTGGTGAACACCTTGGCCAATTTTTCTAAGTGTTCTTCTACAGAGTGATTTGCGATTATGACATTGTCTAGATAAGCAAAGACTGAGTGACCTATCATGCCGGCGAAAACTGTATGAATTAGCTGCATGAATGCCGATGGTGCATTTCTCAAGCCAAATGGGACTCTACGGAACTGGTAATGACCGGATGGGGTGCTAAAAACAGTGATTGGACGAGATGATTCCTCCATTTCTACTTACCAGTTGCCACTCAAAGACCTAGGAGGAGAAAACACTTGTTTTCGCCTAAGGATTCCAACAAATCAGTGAGTACAGGAACTGGAAATCTGTTCGGGACAGTCAGCGCATTTACGCGTCTGTAATCTATGACTGGTCGCAACTCACGACCTTTCTTTGGAACGAGAAATAGTGGATTCCAAATTTCCTGAATAAGACGATCAGCCTGTTGGCGTTGGTTGTGCAGTAAAAGGTAGGCAGGGATATAGGCCTACACTGGTTGAACTTCAGGCTGTAATGCAATATAGTACTGGAGGAAGCTAGTTTTGCCCATGTTCTCACCAGGTAAGGCTACTACTTCATGATAGTCTCACAAGAGATCAAGCAACTGACTTCTGTGCTCTGGATAATCACTGTTTCACATGAGATTCAAGATTTGATGGGGTGGTAATGTCGGTGGACTGAACAACTGAGCACACATCTGCAGCAGAGTGGGAAGTCCTGGCACACACGTACGGCCACTGGATATACCAAGAAATCACCAATCTGTGTCCCCGTATGCAGCTTAAATGGGGCATTAGTAGTGTCGGCTAATTACAAGTAGCATAAGCTATACTCCAGCACAGTACACAATGCCGACTTATAAGCTAAGCCATTCACACAACACGTCTCAGGTAGGGTTAGTACATCCACTCCTATTTTCACACCCACAACACGAACAGAGACTTTGGTAAACTCATGCGGTAACAATTTAGGTCAAGGTCAATTGAGGGTAATGTCAATTTAGGTCAGTTTTTCTGATAATAATAATAATAATAATAATAGTAGTAGTAGTAGTTGTAGTAGTAGTAGTAGTAGTAGTAGTAATAGTAGTAGTAGTAGTAGTAGTAGTAGCAGTAGTAGTAGTAGTGTAGTAGTAATAGTAATATCAGTATTAGTAATAGTAGTAGTAGTAGCAGCAGCAGCAGCAACAGTAGTAGTAGTAGTAGTAGTAGTAATAATAGTAGTAGTAGTAGTAGTAGTAGTAGTAGTAGTAGTAGTAGTACTACTACTACTACTACTACTAATAATAATAATAATAATAATTATTATTATTATTATTTTTTTTATTATTATTATTATGTAAGAATCACAGTTTTAAGAACCAAATCAACATATCCTCAATAAATGGTAGCATTCCCAAGAAATGAGTTTGGATATGAGCAAAAGAAAAAAAAAAGTAACAAATCCCAGATCTTTTTCAGTTATTTAATGAAATCCAGTTATTTTAATTACCTAAAAAAAGTGATAAAATAAGCATAACAATAAAATCAATAAAGTAAAATAAACAAAAAAAGAAAAAAAGTCATAAACTGCGTCTTATACGGCAAAAATTTTTGGTCGATCGTTTACAAATTCTAAGAGAAAATGAGTCTGGGTTTAATATCCTATGTAAGAGAGAGAGAGAGAGAGAGAGAGAGAGAGATTAGCTGAATAACTGATTCATTGATAGATAAATAGACAGACAACAACAAAAATGTTAAGATAGATTGATAGACAGATAGATAGATAGATAGATAGGTAGGCAGATGGATAGATAGATAGATAGACAGATACTGAGATACTTTAGAAAAACAGATAGATCAATAGATACATTCATACTAAAATTGAGAGAGAGAGAGAGAGAGAGAGAGAGAGAGAGAGAGAGAGAGCAAACCATGCATAACTCTTCCTGCTTACACACCTCCTTCGTACTTAGCCAATATTTGTAAGGGTTAGATCTGGCTGTCACTCTCCCACAGCAAAGAAGTGGACCTAATGTGGGTTGATACAGATGGAGGTAGAAAATCCATCCGTCTATCTATCTATTTGTCTATCTGTCTATCTCTGTCTGTCTGTCTGATCTACTTATCTATCTACCTATCTATCATTCTGCCTCAGTCTATCTATCTATCTATCTATCTATCATTTTGCTTCAGTCTATCTATATATCTATCATTTTGCCTCAGTCTATCTATCTATCTATCTGCTTCAGTCTATATATCTATCCGCCTCATTCTATTTACCAACCAATTAGTCTATCTATCTGTTGCAATCTACCTCAGTCTATCTACCTGCCCCAGTCTACCTCAGTCTATTTATCTATTTGTCCCAGTCTACCTCAGTCTGTGTGTCTATCTGCCCCAGTCTGTCAGTCTACCCATCTATCTGCCCCAGTCTATCTATCGATCTCTCTATCTACACGGACAGGTTAACTTAGTGGCGCCTTGGGATACCCTCTCAGCTAACTTAAGAACACTAAGTTACCCACCGACACACTGCACCTCTCTCTCTCTCTCTCTCTCTTTGTTTCAAATTCCTTTCCAAAGCTTTTCTTTTACCCTCTTTCCCTCCTTCCTTTCTCCCATCTAATTTCCTCCGTTCATCTCTCTCTCTCTCTCTCTCTTTCTCTCTCTCTCTCTCTCTCTCTCGTATTTTTTATCTTGTGTGGACTGACAACAAATAGGCATCGGAAGCAAATAGAGAGAGAGAGAGAGAAAGAGAGAGAGAGAGATGATTAACCCGCCCCGTCCCGGCGACGTATGGGTACGTTGCAACGATTTGCATTTGCCAGTCCCGGCGACGTACCAGTACGTCGTGCAATTGCAATGTGCATAATTTCGACAATTTTTAAATATCGCGCTTGATTTGCGGTACGTACCCTCGCCTGACCTTCCCCTACCTGCCACCAGGTGGGGACACTCGGCGACCCCGCACGACCCGCGCTAGCCTGCCACTCGTCCACTCACCTGGTAGCCACGGTCCTGCTCAGACATGGCTAAGATAGGTCTCTCAGACAGCGAGATTCAAGTCGCCCTGGACACCTTTACCAGCGACAGTGATTCCCCACTGGATGACTAGGAGATGGACAAAGATTATGTGCAGCCAGAGGAGGAAGAAACCACCAGCAGTGACGAGGAAGTTCCGTCACCCAGGAAGCGGCAGTATATGACTTACCGTGCTGCTAGAGAGGGGCAGGAGGCAAAGAAGGAACGTGGTATATCCTATCCCTATCCCCAGCGTGATTTGGAAGGAGAATTCGAAGTCGAGGATGAGGACGAGGACGAGGACGGAGCCGTGGGACGTGCTGCCACGTGGTATGGACGGGAGGTCATAACACATCGTGGCCCAGAGCGCACACCACGTCGTATAAGCAGGTATGGGCCTAGCATTCTGTTTGGGGAGCTAGGAAGTCAAGTGGAGGGAGTGGGGAGTGAAATGGAAAGTCCTGGCATTAGGGAAAGTGAGAGTGACGTGAGTGAGTCATTGCTCCCTACGTAGTGTGAGGCGGCAGAGTGGATCATGTGGGCCAGTGCGGGTGCATTCCTTATCACGTGGGGTTGTGAGGGAGGGGGAAGGTGGGGAGGAACCACTCCAAAGCACGTCTTATGCTCCCCAATATCCCCTAACACGTGGTCGAGCTAGGCTGCATGAGAGAGCACGTGGTGTGGTAATGGAGGGGGAAGGTGGGGAGGAACCACTCCCCAGCACGTCTTCTGCTCCCCAATATCCTACTATTTCATCCCCACAGCCCCCTAATGTTCCTCAAGGCCGTAAGGGTAAGGGAAAGGGAAAGGGTAAAGGCAGAGGGAAGAGGAGTGACAGTGGGGAAGCCCTCCGTACTCCTTCTCCCCCACCTCCCCAACCAGGATCTCCTCCCCACCCAGACGAAGGCGGTGATGGGGACGAGGGATTTGTGTCGTGGGATTGGGAGGATGGGAGTGATTTTTCTCCCCTTATTCACCCCTTCACTGAGCAAGGGCGATCTGGCTGCATTGCACCAGGTATTCACAATAATTCCACCAGGTTGGATTTTTTCCACCTGTTTTTCAGTGAGGCATTCGTGGATCAGATCGTTTATCAAACAAACCTGTTTGCAAGCGCCCAGCGCCTAGAAAGTGAAAGATTGGGAACAAGGAGTAGGCATTCTATGATCTATGATTACCCTGTCTCCCTTCCAGAAATGTTTTTATTTTTTGCCCTGGTCCTTTTGATGGGTATTATAAGAAAGAATAGAATTCCTGCTTACTGGACTAGGGACCCTGTTATGTTTACCCCCATATTTGGTCAAGTGATGAGCCGTAATCGGTTTCAACAAATTCTAAGTCGCCTCCATTTTTATGATGCTCATGACCCTGCAAATGCAAACAACACTGACAAAATGAGGCGAATTCGGTTGGTCTTTGATCATCTCAGGCAAACCTTTCGTTCCTCATTCTATCCCTATAGAGATCTCGTCATAGACGAGAGTCTCGTGTTGTGGAGAGGCAATATTTCATTCGGACAGTATATACCCAGGAAAAGGCACCGTTTTGGGTTCAAGATCTTTGTTATGTGTGACTGTAGGACTGGATACGTGCAAGACATAGTCTTGTACACCGGTGCACAGACAGACATAATAGAAGATCGAAGTATTGGACTGTCGGGAGCAGTGGTAAAGACGATGATACAAGACTACCTTCATCGCGGTCACGTTCTCTACCTCGACAACTGGTACACTAGCCCTCTTCTCGCTCGTTATCTTCACACACATGAAACGGGAGTCTGTGGAACCGTAAACGTGAACCGGCGTCACATGGCCAAGGTAGGGCAGAAACTTGCAAGGAGTGAGGTTGTCTTCTTCAAAGCCAACAACATCCTTGCAACAATGTGGAACCACAACAGAGAAGTAAGCCTCTTGTCCACGGTTCACCGCCCCTTGATGCACCGTACTGATTCTGTAGATTACCGTAGCGAGGGCAGGCGTCGTGTTTGGAAACCTGAGTGTGTTATGGATTACAATATAAGTGTGACGTGGGTCTCTGTATTCACCCATGTTTTAGTGAATATCACACGTTGATGCAATTTTAGCATGGTGTGAATGCGAAAGGACGCTGAAATTATGAGGTAAATGCGACAGACAGACGCTCAGTGAAATTATCAGTCATGTGGATCTCCAAATATTAGTATAAAGTGCCTACGGGTAGAACATAAGTGAAAACATTGGGTGTAAGTATATAAATCTGTCCTAAGTTGAAACTTACATAGAGAGGGTTGTATGATGCGATATTCTGTCGGTCAGTGCAATAAATACGGCCCGTAATTATATAATTATTATTATGTGACATTCTTACGGGTATAAGTTCAAATTATTGTATGTGATGATATATATTCTAAGTCAAATATTCATAGCATGTGTATAAAGATAAGATTTCCTGACGCTCAGTCGAATGAATAAGGCACGTATTAGTCAAAATAAAAGTCAGCAAGTGATAAAGTGAATAATTAATATATAAGTGTGTGAGTGAATTAGTATATAAGTGTGTGAATATTATGTATGACGAAACATTCCTTGCGAGGGTATTTTCAGGCGATATTCTCACGCTCACTTGAATAAATAATGGCAGTAAGTATGTACAGTGCATTCTAGGGGTGTAATCGTGTGTAATGTAAGTGGGAAATTATAATTGGAGTGAATAAATAAAGTAGATGATGAAACAAGAGTGTTTGAGATAGTGGTTGCTACGTGAATATGCGCTAGCATATCGCTAAATGCCCTCGTAATGAATGAAAATAATTGAAAACCTTTACAGTGGTGGAGGAAAGGTTCTATGTAAATGGGAAAATAATTGGAAAGTGATAAAACAATTTGGTATGTTGAAATACGAGTCATAGCGAGTGCGCTTACTAAGCTGATGTGCGCTGTACTTATGCTGCATGTCATCATAATGAATGAAAACATCTGAAAACACTTACAAACAGTTGTAATTGGTAAATTATCATTGAAACAGAAGTATACAAGTAGAAAAAATGATAGGTTGACTCATACCAGAAACTTAGCATATAGCATGTTACGACTCGGACCAAACTCGCTATGCTCGCGCGATGGTACAATGCTTATTTTTCATATATATGTGTCTGAAATCCATTATATTGTTACTGTTATTATTTATTAGTTCAAATTCAATAAATGTAGAGGTGTTGTGTGTTGTTTCTCCCATTATTCCTTACCATAGAAAACGTAAACGCATATCCAGCCCATTACAGAATACGATACCTGCGGGGGGGAACCGCACCTGTACAGACCACTTCTAGACCGCAGGAACCACTTTCTTTATGATTTTGCTTCGTTTCTCGACCTAAGCGGAAGTTTTAGCAAAAAAAAAAAATTTTCCAAAAAGGCTCGGGACTGGGGGATGTCATAGGTGCGGAAAACCTCGGGACGTGACGGGTTAAGGCATCTGAATAGATAGACAGATAGATAGAAATAGACAGATATACTGATAGATAAAATGCTCTGCGTATCGTATTTATGGAGAAAATGTATCTTAGAAATTAAATCGCTTAACTGCAGTCTACAGGTAAGAATTTTGTGCCTAGCTTTCGATCCTTTATTTATGGAAATCAAACTTAGCGCCAAAAAACTGTGTACAGAACGTGAACTGAACGTAATCAATACCGTCTTTCTTGGTAGTTTGTTAGTCTGCTGGGGTTGGTTTCGTTAGAGTAAAGGAGAAGACAGAAAAAGTAGAGATCAAACTTAGCGCCAAAACACTGTGTACAGAACGTGAACTGAACCTAATCAATACCGTCTTTCTTGGTAGCAGTGTCGGGGTCGTGGAGTGATGGCGTCGGGAGTGGATGAGAGTCACGCTGCTGAGCACTTCACCGCCGTGGATTATGCTCTGTTTAGTCTCATGCTGGCGGTGTCGGTCGGTATCAGGGTGTGGACAGCCTACAGGAGTCGCGGCAAGGAGTCCACACAGGAGTACTTGATGGGCAGCGGCGCCATGACACCCTTCCCTGTGGCACTCTCTCTCCTTGGTGGCATCATCTCGGCTGTATCTGTACTAGGTTAGTCTCTCTCTCTCTCTCTCTCTCTCTCTCTCTCTCTCTCGTCAGGGTTCACTATTCAACAAGACGAGTGATGCAATAATTTCCTATACATTCTTCCATAGACAAATCTTTCAGTAAATAACATGATATTCAAACAAGTCATAGCAGAATATTAATGGCTAAAACTGAAGGAGTAAACATTTCTCCTAGTCAGTTTCTAATTCTCCATCCCCTCCACTCTGTCCCTCCATCTCATCCTTGGTCTCCCCCTCCTCCTCTCCCCCTTCACCTCACTCTCACTCTTCTAGTTAGTCTCTCATTCTACATCCTCTCCAGTCCATCTCTTCATCTCATCCTTGGTCTCCCCCTCCACCTCCTCACTCACATAAACTCTTCTAGTCAGTCTTCCATTCTCTCAAAGTATTTCCCTAAACCCATTTCAATCCCATCCCCATTTTTCTTCAGGGCATCCCACTGAAGTGTACTTATACGGGTCACAAATAGTGGTCACTCTGCTGGGCGTGGTGTTGGGCAGCATCGTCACCCACCAGCTCACCCTTCCACTCTTCTACAACCTGCGTCTTGTGTCCATTAGTCAGGTCAGTGTTTGGCCTCCACTCTTTTCACTCTAACTGGGTGTAAAGTTGACATTTCCTTTTCTAACTTGGTCTAAAATGCCGTACTCTTTTCTAACTTGGTCTAAAATCGTCATTCTCTTTTCTAAACTGGTCTAAAATGTCATACTTTTCGCTAACTTGGTCTAAATTGCCAAACTATTTTACAACCTGGATGAGGGTAACTTTGGCCTGAATGGCCACCGTGGCAGTGCAAAAGGTCTTGATCGCTACTGTGTCAGTGGAAGCAGTCTGTTTGAGGCAGCTGGCACCCAGTTGATGATGGCTTTGTCTCCTCTCACGCTGTGGTCTGGGGAGGTCATCCCTCTTTGTATGATGTGGCTGCTGCTGTATACCACAACCTGTCCAGGTACGGTGATGAAGGGTTAACATCCCGGTGAGCTTGGCACTAAACTGGATGGCAGGGTTGTGAGACAGGCACAAAATGGTGAGGCTCTGTTGTTGTGCGTCTTCTCATTTGGCATCCTCCGCAGGCACTGAGGGCACTTCACATGCCATGCATGGTTCCTACTATTATATCCTGGGCATTTGGTGACTATTTCGTTGTTATTCTCCTATTTCAGGGAATTCTCTATAACTGTATCATTTATAACTTGGTGAGAACCCATTAAACTCCCGGCTTTGTGATGTTGCACCTGTTTTTGTGGTTCATGTTGAGAGTAATGCACGAATCACAAAGACGTAATCATGATACTGGTATTAAGGACCTACATTATAGAAGCTGAGTGCACGAAAATGTAAACAAGCCTTCAGTTTGGACTTATTGGGGGAACACTTGTTATTACTGTTAAATGTGATTGGCCTGCATCCCACACAACGACGTGAAGTAAAGATTTAAGAAAAAAGTTCAAACATGTTACTGTACAGACACACAAGTATCTTCCAAACTGTGACGAAAACATAACGGAAATATCGAACCATCTGAAACACACACTATAGTTGCGGCGCGTGACTCTGGGGTTGTTATTATCGTGCCCTGGCAACGTACCATTCTAAAGTGCGTCTGATTTCGTGTATAATATGAGACGCATGTGATTCATGTATAATATGTTCGTGTAAAATAATATTCATGTATAACAGATTCGTGCATAATATGATTCGTGTAAATTCTGATACGAAATCGGACGCACTTTTGAATGGTAGGTTGCCAAGGTACGATAATTACAACCTCAGAGCCGTGCGCCGCGACTATAGTACCGATAGGGTTTTTCACTTCATTTCGCCATTTTTTTTTTTTTTTAAGAGAACTGGGAAGACAGTTGCTTCTTTGACTGTACATGATCATAAAATGTTTGAGAATTTCCTGTAAATAATAATAATAATAAATACCTCAGTTTCAATAATATGGCCATGTATGCTCACCAGCCTCACGCCATTGTGTTGGGGGTACTTGGAGATGGGATGCAAGCTGGAAGCATTGCAAGATTAAACACAATAAGAGATATATTTGTCTTCGTTGTGGTTATTTCCTTCGTATGACGTACTCCCTTAGTTTTTCTTAGAGGCAGATTGCTGTATTTATTTTATTAAGAAGGTGTGCCAATAATGGGATTAACTGGGGTAAATTGCCTCCCTTGCGTTTGATATATCTCCCATAATCTGAATATATTGTTTGGAGATAGGAAAGATGATCATGATGATGATGATGATGATAATAGTAATAAATAATAATAATAATAATAATAATAATAAATAATAATAATAATAATAATAATAATAAAAATCATAATAATAATAATAATAATAATAATAATAATAATAAGTAAAATGCCGGGAATAGTGACTGAGGTAAACACGACACCCCTGGGAGAAGCCTACGGAGGGGCAGACAGAGCGCGACCTGACCCCGGGCGACAGAGGCATAAGTCCGCCCCGGCCACGCACCCCTGTAACCTGGAACTCGCCCGCCGCCACCACAGCAACAAAAGGAGACTATCTTGTGGGAGAGCTGACCCTCAACAGGATTGGGATGGAGCCATTCCTCTACAGTAGCTCCAGGCAGCAACCCAGCGACGGCCGGTAGCCGCGCCATTTTTGAGACGACCTGCAGCCGCTCACCCCTTCTTCAGATGGCCAGTAGCTGCTCCTGCCTTTGTCAGGAGACGGCCAGTAGCCGCTCTGAAGGTGCCCTAGAGACAGCCGGTAGCCGCTCACTCCTCTTCCAGGAGACAGCTGGTAGCCGCTTCCGCCTTCGTCAGGAGATGGCCAGTAGTCACTCCAAAGGTGCCCTTGAGATGGCCAGTAGCTGCTCACCTCTCCTTCAGGAGACAGCCGGTAGCCGCTCCCCCACACAGGCCATGGCCAGTAGCCGGACCTCAGTGACGACCGGAAACTGCTCCCCTAAGAGGCCATGGCCAGTAGCCAGGCCCTACTGCAGGAGACGGCCAGCAACTGCCCCTCCATCAGGTGCTGCCACACCCCTACAACGTGACATCCTCCAGGAGGAGGGTCCCAGTCCTGTGGACCTGTGGAGAGGCCCTGTGCTATCCCCAGGGTTGTATCCCGCCCAGCCGGAGCTCACTCCTGACAGCGTTCCCGATGGCAGGAGACATCAGCCACTGGGCCCCAAGGCAACCCCCAGGACCCCAAGGCGAGGCCTCTTCTCACCCCGACACAGATGAATCTTGTCCTCCATCCGGCGCCTAGGTGAGAGCTTCAGGAGGCTGTTTGGCCCAAGCCCTGAGGGCCGCAATCCAACTCCCATCCCTGACAGTGCAGGGCCCTTCGCTGCCCCTAGCCCCGGATGAGAAAGGACGCCCCTACGAGTGATCCTGTGGCCGCTGGGCACAGAGGCCTAAGCGGGGCTCAGTCCTCATCAGGAGTCGGGCTGTGAGTCCTCCCTCCCCCCACCACTAACAACGCCGCCACCCCACCAACAGTGAATGACAGTTAAGAGTGCAATTACAGTGTAATAGTGACTGGAATATCGGGCAGTGTATCATCCAAGGGAACATAAGTCCAAGGCCTAATAATGTGTGATAATTATGATTTAGGCAAACAGTGACATAGTGAGAGTAAGAAGAAGGATCTAATAAGAGTGCAGTGATTTCAGCGAACATGAGACTCGGCCTTCATAGTGTAATTTCTCTGCACTGCAAGACCAGTGGTATAATTGCCCAGCCCAAATACAGTTTATATTTCCCCAAGTGACAGTGATCTATTCCCCTGCCCAAAATACTACAAATACTATTTAGTGTGCCATTCACCTGCTATCCTGAGCTATTTTCTAAATAGTATCCTGTGTGATACTACGATACTAGTACATGACTTATAATTACCCAGATTCCTGTTGTTGTGACATCTACCTGTTCCACGTATAGAATTAGTCAATACACGTGTAAGGTTGTTGCCTTGAGTTTTTATGTCCTGTCTCTTCCTTATTTGTCTAAGCTCCAATCTAGAAAGAGAATCCAGCTGCACACTAGGCATTCAAGGGATGGGAAGATGACCCTTAAACACCTAGCATAACACTGGTGGACAGCGGTGGTTCTTGACCTGGGCATACAAGAGAGCCATTCAGGAAATACCGGCAAAATGGCAAACAAATCTCATGTGTAATTGCCTAAATTTCACCCAGAACAGTACGATGTCCACACGTATCTGGCAATTATTAAGCCATTGCTAGATATCGGGATTGAGGGCGACAAACAAAAAATATCAGTAACAGTCCCACTACTGGGCAAAGCAGTGAGAAATATCACGTCAAAAATCGTCCCAGGGCTCACATGGAAAAACTTCATGAAGCTTGTTATCCAAGCCATCACACCCTCATTAGGAAAAGTAGTGGCACTATCCCAGTTGGAGAGCCTGACATATGTTGGCAATTTGGATGATATTTTAATCCAGGCCAGATGCTTGGTAACTGCTGCCAACCCAGAGGCGGATGACAAAACCCGGGAACAGCTCATGTTTAACACACTTATCAGGATCTTCCCCAGTTTTATCAAAAAACATTTTATAATACACGACCCTACGGGAGAACTGCATAAAGATATTCAGGTAACGAGGCGCCTTCTAGCCATCCACTCCACCCCTCAGCATGTCGACACAATCAATCAGTTTCCCACGAACATCATCGCGAATGACCCTTGGGAATTTTCTGCTTGCAGCCATGAATGCCCCATTCACGACATTCGCAAGCAGCTAAAAGCTGCCCAGCACAGCAGAACGACTGAAGAGTGCCTACAAGCCGCCCCACCATATGCCAATTGCCCCGAGCCTAAGGGAAAGAAAACCCGAAGAAGAAGGCACAGAAGGCGCCCACCACTGCCGCCACACACCCTTATATTGACGGGGGCCACCTCATATCCCCCCCCCCCAGTCTACGACATGGGGAAATGGCACGTTTCCTTTCGCTCTCCTCCCTGTATCTCTTCTCTTTTACTATCCTCTCTCTCTAATCTACCCTCACCCACCTCCTTTTTCTAGGTCACCTCCCCTACCCCACACCCAACCTCACCATCCCAGTGGACCCCCAGCTCATCCCCAGTAACCTCACCAGATGCCTCACCACTAGCCACACCTCACACCTCAGCTCCTGCCACACCACCACCGCTGCCAATACAACCACCCCCAACCAAGCCACCACGGTTCCAGCACCGTACACCGCCCACCACCACCCCCACACCAGCACCATCCCCTTGCTTCGCACCCACTGCCCACCTCACACTGCGAGCACGGGACCCTGCCATCACCCAAGCCACCCTACCACCAAACACCAAGATGGTGCTACAAGACCGCATTGCCTCCTCACCGCCCGCACCTCACACCACCACACCCGCCGCCTCACCACAACCACAAATTCTTTTCCACAGCCGGCCTCCCACCTCCTCTCCTCCAGCCTCTTTACCCTCCACACCTAACGCCACCTCACCTGCCACCTCGCCACCGCTACCCACCTCCAGTACCAGAGCACCCTCACACCCCCATGCACCACCCACCTCAAGCACCACCACCTCGCCCATGCCCACCATCGGAGTGCAGCCCAAAAGTATCTCACCCTGGCGCACCACCTCCACCACCACGCCACATGCAGCCAAAGCACCAAGGGGGCGCACACCCACCTTACCACCCACTCCCACCCTACAACCCGCCATCAACCGCTATGGCCGCCTTTCACGCCCGCCCGCAAGACACACCACCACCTACGCAACCCCAACACTACCTTCCCCACCGCCAACCACCACTGCCAACCCTCCCACTAACTCCTATGACTGCCACATCTCACCTTCACCTTCTCTACCTGCTTCCCCCTCCCCATCTCCTCCCACCTCACCTCCCAGCACGCCACATCACACCTCACCTGAGGACACACCAACACTCAGCTCAAACCTCTCCCCCACCCCCTCCCCGCCACCCTCTCCATCCTCCAAGCTCACCACCGTGTGTTCTGCCCATGCACCAAGCACTCCTCCACCCAACCAGACTCCACTCCACCCTACCCACCACCCACCACCACCCGAGCCACGTCACCATCCCTCCACCCCCAAACACCCCACCTTCCTCCCCATCCCCCATGCCCATCTCCACATGTCCCACCCACGGACCAACCGCTCCTCCACCCGGCCACAGTTTACCCCGCCCACCGCCCATCACCAATCCCAGCACCACCACCGCATCGCCACCCCCACGCACCCCACCCACCTCCCCACCACCCTCAACTCCACCACACTGCCCACTCGCCACCCACACCCACCTTAAAGACCACCATCACACGTTCCAGCCGCCTTTACCGCCTACCCACCCAATACGCCCCCTCCCCTACACCACCCACCTCACCGCAAAACCACACTCCCCCTCCTAACACGAGTTCCACCACAGTCCTGCAACACCAAGCCCAAATCCTGGCTACCACGACTCCCTAGAGACATCACGCCACACTGCCCCATTATAAAACCCCACGCTCCCCGGCGATCTCCAGCATTCAACACAGCTCTGTAGTGGAGACAAGACCTACCAACATGAGAATCCGACAAGCCACATGGGCGCCGCCCTAGGGACATAAACATCGCGTCCATGGCCCCCCCGACCTCCTGTGACTCCTCCATACCACCACCGACACGTCCACCCTTTTCGTCACCTGCGACACCCAGATGGACGAAAACTCAGCCACCACAACATGGAAAGCCCTCCTTCAACATCTTCAACCCATGCACCACACCAACACCAAAGGGTATCACTTCTAGTCACGGGGATGTGACCCGACGATGGTGGTAAAATGCCAGGAATAGTGACTGAGGGCAACACGACACCCCTGAGGAGCCTACGGAGGGGCAGACAGAGTGCATCCCGACCCCGGGCGACAGGGACATAAGTCCGCTCGGGCCATGAGCCTCTATGACTCAGAACTCGCCCGCTGCCACCATAGCAGGATAAGGAAACTACCTTGCAGGCGAGCTGATCCTCGACAGGATCGGGGTGGAGCTATTACTCTAGCTCCAGGCAGCACCCCAGTGATGGCCGGTAGCCACGCCCTTTTTGAGATGGCCTGCAGCCGCTCACCCCTTCTTCAGGAGATGGCCAATAGTCGCTCCCACCTTCATCAGGAGACGGCCGGTAGCCACTCCAAAGGTGCCCTTGAGATGGCCAGTAGCCGCTCACCACTCCTTCAGGAGACGGCCAGTACCCGCTCCTGCCTTCGTCAGGAGATGGCTGGCAACTGTTCCGAAGGTGCCATTGAGATGGCCAGTAGCTGCTCACGCCTCCCTCAGAAGACGGCTGGTAGCCACTCCCCCACACGGGCCATGGCCAGTAGCTGGGCCTCAGCGTCGGCCAGAAGCCACGTCCCTAATAGGCCACGGTCAGCAGCCGGGCCTCTGTCAGGTGCTGCCACACCCCCACGACCCGACATCCTCCAGGAGGAGGGGTCCCAGTCCCAAGGACTTGTGGAGAGGCCCTGTGCTATCCCCAGGGTTGTACTCCACCCAGCCGGCTCCAGAGGGACCCTACCTGAAGGACTTCGACGACAACCAATGCCGCGGCTCACTCTTCATGGCGCCCCCAACAGCAGGAGACCAAAGCCACCGGGCCCCCGAGGCTGTCCTCAGGACCCACGGGCGAGGCCTCTTCCCACCCTGATGCAGACAACCCTCATCCTCCAACAGGCGCCTAAGTGAGTGCTTCAGGAGGCTGTTCGGCCCCAGTCCTGAGGGCCACACTCCAACTCCCAGCACTGACAGTGCAGGGCCCTTTGCTGCCCACAGCCTTGGACGAGAGATGATGCCCCTACGAGTGATCCTGTGGCCGCTGGACACAGAGGCCACAGGCGGGACTCAGCCCCCATCAGGAGTCGGGCTGTAAGTCCTCCCACCACCCCCCACTAACCATGCCGCCACCCCACCAAGATTGAGTGACAGTGAAGAGTGCAGTGACAGTGTAATAGTGACTGGAATATCGGGCAGTGTATCATCCAAGGGAACATAAGTCCAAGGCCTAGTAATGTGTGATAATTTTGATTTGGGCAAACAGTGATATACTGAGAGTAGGAAGAAAGATCTAATAAAAGTGCAGTGATTTCAGTGAGCATGAGACTCGGCCTTCATAGTGTAATTCCTCTGCATTGCAAGACCAGTGGTATAATTGCCCGGAATAAATAGTTTATATTTCCCTTCAAGTGACAGTGATCTATTCCCCTGCTCAAAATACTACAAACACAATTTAGTGTGCCATTCACCTGCTATCCTGAACTGTTGTCTAAATAGTATCCTGTGCGATACTATGATACTAGTACATGACTTATAATTACCCAGATTCCTGTTGTTTTGACATCTACCTGTTCCACGTATAAGGCTGTTGCCTTGAGTTTTTGTGTCCTGCCTCTCTCTTATTTGTCTAAGCTCCGGTCTAGAAAGAGAACCCAGCTGCACACTAGGCGTTCAAGGGACGAGAAGCTGACCCTTAAACACCTAGCATAATAATAATAATAATAATAATAATAATAATAATAATAATAATAATAATGATAAAAATATCATCATCCAGTCCTACATTGCCCCTTGAGAGGCGTAGGAGCACGGGACTAGGCAAGTTGGTCCTGACATTTAAGATGAGAGTGACCAGCCTCACTCATCCATGAGTGGCATTAAGTGAGCAATATACCCCCAACCACCCCTTGGATATAAACCCTCACCGGCTCAATCCGATTGGAGCGCCGTAATTACTCACTAAACCACCAGGCACCAAAATCTGGTTATATAGTTACCACCCAGCATAGTGAATTGTTTCCTGGTGTACAGGAAACCATTTGGCTTGTCACTCAGTGTAGAGTCACTCACAGGCAGAAGGAAGAGGAAAGAATGAAGGAATGAAAGATAGAAGAAGGAGTGTAAAGTCACCCGTAGGCAGAAGCACGAGGAATGAATGAAGGAAAGAAAGACTGAAGAGGATGGAAGAAAGAAGGATGGAGGAGAGGAATGGGCAGATATCCGAGAGCAGCACTACATAGAGTGAGTGGATGGTGAACCTCCCCAGCTACCGCAGATAATGATAATAATAATAATAATAATAATAATAAAAATAATAATAATAATAATATTAATATCACCACCTCTACCACCACCACCATCATCACCACCACCAATACTACTACTACTATTACTACTACTACTACTACTAATAATAATAATGATAATAAAATACCTCAGTCCACTTTATAAAGCTCATGCCTTTTTTCTGTGTCACAGTACCTGGAGTTGCGGTTCAAGTCGAGGGCAGTGCGTCTCCTTGGAACCATATGTCAGCTCGCTCATATGTTGATGTTTATGGGGGTGTGTCTCTACGCGCCCTCCCTGGCTCTCTCCACTGTCACCAATCTCTCTGTTCTTGGTTCCATCGTGCTTATGGGGCTCGTGTGCACCTTCTACATCTCTGTGGTGAGTTGCAAGGCGGGAACCAGTCAGGCAGTCTCAGTGTACGGCCACACTTGCTCGAAACATGTGATCGACGAGATGAAACGAAGCACTGGGTTAGGTCTGCTTCAGTGTCCGAGTTTGAGCGTTGGATGGTCCCTGAGCCTTAGGTCCTCCCGTCGATCACATATTTGGTGCAAGTATGGCCTTACCCATCGATCAGATTAGGGCAATTCAAATATCAGATCCATCTTAATTTTGGTCTACCCCTATCCGTTCACCTAAATTCGGTTCATTTGGGGTTATGCAAATTAAATTCAGACAGGTTTATCAGTGCAGTTGGGCCTGTCTCAACCATTTGGCCTTGTTATGTGAAGTTAGGTTACGAAGGTCATGCTCACTAAGTTCATTCGTCTACTTAGTCTCCTTTAGGTCATGCAGATCTCCGTGGGTCCTTCACATTCATTCCCATTTAGATTAAGTCATGTCAGGTCAGGTTTCCTACTGAAACTACTTCCACTACTTCTGTGAACTGGAGAACCATCAACAAGAATCATTCACCCTTTGAGAGATATTCAAACGCTAGTCCTATATTATTAACACTGGAAAGAATACTGGAGCCTTATCTCATTCTCTTATGTAATCCAGAAATCAAACATTGCCATTTTGCCTGTATAGAAAAAAAATGAAAAAAAAATGTATAATAGGCCAATTATATAAGTTTTGTCAGCACAGAGAGCGACTTGGAGAGCGCCTTGATCTTCACTAAATGCTCCTTGCTTGAAAATGAGTCGGTAACGTGAAATACACAAGGGAAATATGATGGATGAAAATGAGTGTAGCTGCTACGCCTTTCAAACCGAGGACTCATTTTCGTGTCGGTATATCAGTCTTTACGTATATGCAGGTTAGATGATTTCTCTCTTTTTTTTTCTCTCTCTCTCTCTCTCTCTCTCTCTCTCTCTCTCTCTCTCTCTCAATTGGAGGGGTTTTATTTAGCCTTCATTAATTCCTTCGGAGGTCTATCCAAAGTAAAAGTAAAAAAATAATAATAATAAAATCGTTCGTAGGTATCAAGAATAACTACAAAAGACGTCAGCGTAAGGAAGGGGTTAAGTGAGAGGGAGATGTAGTCTGTTTTGTCGTCAGGTAAGGAGTCTCCCTAACACCTTTTCCTCAGCGATTTCTTTTTGGATGTGGGTTAATATCCTTTTGTACGTTATTTATGCAGAGTATGGCTATGTTTGAAGGATTTACGTAACGCAAAAGAGGACAGTGGGATGTAATAAGCAAAATAAATCACTTGGGAAAAGGCGTTAGGCAGCTTCCTTAACCGACGGGGCTGTGTGGTTGCAGGGTGGTGTGAGGGCCGTGGTGTATACTGATGTGATGCAAACGCTGCTCATGTTCGGCGGGGTGCTGGTCGTGGTCATCATCTGCTGCCAGGAAATTGGTCTTGTCAATGTCTGGACCATAGCTGACCAGGGCTCCAGGATAGAGTTCTTCAAGTGAGTCACTGTTACTTCGGCGCAAATTCCAAATGACGGAAAGCACCAGAATCTGCAATGGGAGTACCGTTTGATTCTTGTGATAGGGGAAATGTTTGTATTTTAACCGTAATGCACAAAACTGTGTGTGTGTGTGTGTGTGTGTGTGTGTGTGTGTGTGTGTGTGTGTGTGTGTGTGTGTGTGTGCGTGTGTTGAGAGGAGATAATATGGTGTGCGTTTAATTTCAATAAAAAACAATCTACTGCCATTTTGCGCACATGTATAATAAAGCCCATTTATTCGAGTCAGTTTCATAAAATTCAGCGTGTTTGAAATCATAAAAGAAAATATAACCATAAAGTCATACCGGTAAGAGTTAACTTTAGAGTCGGCTTTATAATATTCAACGACACTGAAATAATAAGAAAAAAAAATATATATATATATGACCATACAGTAACAGGCCACACTACAGCCTCCTGTTTCTGCCATAGCATGAACACAAGTCCTTTCGTGCGCCACACCTTCTGGTCGACCGCCGTGCTTGGCTTCTTCCTCACCATGGAGGCCATTGGCATCAACCAGCCCAGCTACCAGAGATTTGCTTCCATCGGTAACCTCGCTATGGCACGAAGGTTAGATGGCCTTGTTTACATCTCTATATCCATTGGTCTATCTACCTTCCTATTTATATTGAAGGGAGACTAACTGGTTGTAAAAGTTTTAGAAAGATGCTTAGAAGTGTTACAGATACGAAAGCAGTTAGAGGTGATGGTAGGAGTTCATTGATAGTAAGACTGTGGTATAAAAGATAAAGCTGTGAGGAACGTGGTGGATAGAGAGGAAGGGGACAACGGGAATGACAAGTAGCGAAGTTTAAAGCAAAAGCAGTGAGGTGAGTACTGAGGGAAAAGATGAGTTAGAGTCAGTGAATTAGGAACAAATGGATCAGGAAAACGTGTGTTGATTGCGGGAGTGTTTGGTTAGGAATGCAAGGGTAGCCAGGAGTAAGAAAGGTTCAATTTGGTGGGATGCCTATGTTGAATGGGCAGTAAGGGAAAATGGGAGACGAGAGTGGATGCAAGACAGTCAAATGAATGAAGGGAATATGCTGAGGGTAAGAAGGGTGTGTGGATATCCGTAGAGAAGACAGGCACAACAAAACTGCGTAACCCCACTACATTCTCATGGAGTTGCATAATGAGAATTGAGTGTGGACACATTGCATATTTAAGTGTTCAGATTCATTTATGTTAAAGTTCATAGCAGACTTTATATGAGTATAAAAATCCTCAAGGTAAGGGCTGAAAGCACAGAATTCACATAAACTGTACAAATACTGGCCCAGCACAACACTGCTTAATCCACGTATCGTCCCAACACTAAACACGAACTATCATTTGTAGTGCTCAGAAGATCAGTGCTTCAGCTCATTGCAGGGTACTTCACTGACATACACTCACCAATGCTTAATTTATATGGACCTCGTAAGCCTCTTGTTTTTACTACAGGTTGGCCATCTCTTGCTGTGGGTGTGTGGCTGTTGTGGGGTATGTTGTACTTCTCTGTTAGTACATCTAATAATTTTTACGTTTTTGCCACAGGTTGGTCATCGCTTTTGCTGTGGGTGTGTGGTTGTTAAAAGGTACCTACTGGTGCCATTTAATCCTTATTTTACGTGTTTTTCCCCACAGGTTGGTCATATCTTTTGCCGTGGGTGTGTGGCTGCTGTGGGGTCTGTTCTGCTTCTCCGGCCTGGTTGCCTATGCTGCCTTCAGAGACTGCGATCCCTTGGCATCAGGCAGGATACAGAAACCCGATCAGGTGATCCCTTACCTGGTCATGCAGAAGTTGGGTCACCTCACTGGCGTTCCTGGGGTCTTTGTGGCAGCTGTCTATGGCGGCGCCCTTAGGTGGGTGATGTAGTGGTTCTTCCTTTTCTTAGCAGCAGCCATTATTATCACCCACATCCTTTATCATCACTCACATCCATCATCACTATCCATTATCATCACTCACATCTTTTATCATCACTATCCTTTATCATCACTCTCATCCTGAATCATCACTCTCACATCCATCATCACTTTCACATCCTTAAACATCACTCTCATATCCTTTATCATCACTCACATCCATCATCATTATCCTTTATCATGATTTTCATCCACTTCCTTTATCATTACTCACATCCATCAACACTATCCTTTATTATCACTTTCATCCACATCCTTTATCATCACTCTCACATCCTTTATCTACACTCTCACATCCATTAACACTATCCTTTATCATCACTCTCACATCCTGTATCATCACTCACACATCCTTTGTCATCACTCACATCCATCATCACTTACACATCCTTTATCATCACTCTCACATCTTTTATCATCACTCACACATCCATTATCATCACTCTCACATCCTTTATCATCACTCTTACATCCTTTATCATCACTTAGTATTACCAGTATCTACCCTGCATCGCATATATATTTCATACTCATATTCCATCATCCGCGCCCATACTAGCAGACTGAGCCATACCCACAACACATAAGATACTGCCACATGAGTTTAGTGATGCATTATTTCCGTCACTCTGCAATATACACATGCAAATTGGGTCTTTCCCTTATTATTTTTTCCCCCATAGAAATGTGTACAAGGGGAAAGGTGATGCCCTTGTAAAAGGAAATTATGGAGGCATAAAGCTTTTACACCAAATAATGAAGGTAATGGAGAGAGTTCTAGAAGGTATGATTAGAGAAAGAGTGAATATTGATGAGAGGCAGTTTGGGTTTATGCCAGGTAAAGGGACCACTGATGCCATATTCATTGTTCGACAGCTTCAGGAAAATATATAGGAAAGAAACGGGAACAGTACTTTGTTTTCGTTGCTTTGGAGAAGGCCTTTGACAGTCCCTAGAGAGGTGGTGAAGTGGACAATGAGAAAGCTTGGGATGGAGGAGTGGCTGGTTAGGGTGGTTATGGCCATGTATGTGGGTGCTCGCACCCAGGTAAGGGTGAATGGAGATTTGAGTGATGAGTTTTCCATGAATGTTGGTGTGCATCAGGGGGTCAGTCTTGAGCCTCTTGTTGTTTATCATGGTACTTGAAGCCCTCTCACGTGACTTCAGAAATGGATTCCCGTGGGAGATGTATGCTGATGATTTGGTGATGATTGCAGAGAATAAAAGGGGGGGGGGCAGAGGAAAGATTTACGAAGTGGAGAGATGGTATGGGCACAATGACTTAAGAGCAAATGCAGATAAAACAAAAGTGATGATATCTAGGGTTGGGGGCGGTACTGTCAAAGACGAGGGAGAGTGGCCATGTGCGATTTGCCACAAGGGCGTGGGAAGTAATTCCACCTCGTGCAGTGTCTGTGATAAGTGGGTGCATGAGAGATGTAGTGGTATTAGAGGTAGACAGCGAGATAATGCTGATATTGTGTGCGTGGTGTGGCGGGGAGAGCTGGTGGAGATTGTCAGGCATGAAAGGATTGAGCTTGTTGGTGAGTCTCTTGAGTGTGTGGAAGAGTTTTGTTATTTGGGAGACATGTCATGTGTTGGAGGTGGGGCAGGAGCTAGCACTGTGGCTAGAGTGTGGTGGTTAGAAGAAGTTCCGGGAGCTCTTGCCTCTCCTGACATTGAGAACGCTCTCCCTCCATGCTAAGGTATCTTTGTATGCAGCATGTGTTTGGAGTGTAATGCTGTATGGTAGTGGGACTCGAGCAGTAAAGGAAGAGGATAGTCGCTTGGTCAAACGTATAGAAATGACAATGATTAGGTGGATGTGCAGTGCATCCTTGAGTGTGAGACCCGGGGGGGGGGGCTAGGTTTACAGTGCAAGAGTTGAGGGATAGGATGGGACTGGAGTGTATTGGTGCTGTGATGAAGAACAGTAGATTGAGATGGTTTGGGTATGTGTAGAGGGTGGGGGATGATAATTGGTTGCAGAAAATGAGAAGTGTTAATGTTGCGGGTAGGGTTGCGAGAGGTAGACCGAAAAAGACCTGGGACGAGGTCACTGAGTGTGACCTCAGGGATACGGGACTGAAAAGGGAAGCTGCCAGAGACTGAGGAGCATGGACACCCGCCAGTAGATGACCAAGGCCGAGTCATGCAAACCTGTTAGATCCTTCAAATATGAATGAACGATAGAACAATGATACAACCTATTCACGTTGGGAGTTCGGTTGTGAGAGGCAGACCGAAAAAGACCCGGGATAAGGTTACAGAGTGTGGCCTCAAGGATAAAGGACTAAATAGGGAGCTGCCAGAGATCAAGTAGCGTTGAGAGACACCATTAGGTGACCAAAGCCGGAGCATGCAAGCACGAAAGTTACGAACAATACCGGTACATAAACAATATTCACATCCATGTTCACAGTACTTCATCATCGAGTCAAAAGTCTGAAAACGTAATAAAAGAGCAAATGATACCAACTGCCAATTGCTCATCACTTTGGGATTGTGCACGGACAACACCTCAAAATATTCTTGGATTCCAACCTGATCATCACTATCACATCTTTTGTCATGACCCTCACACTTTTCATCATTATTCTCACACTGGAAAATGAAAAAATAAACTCAATGGGTACGCCTAAGAACACACACACACACACACACACACACACACACACACACACACACACACACACACACACACACACACACACACACACACACACACACACACACACACACACACACACACACACACACACACACACAGTGTTAAATATAAGCCAGTTATCAACTGGATAATCACTGTGGGGGTGCCAGGGGAACAGGAGTCCCCCTACTGCTGCCTCATTTGCTGAGTGAAGCGACTTCTTAAGACTGATGCAGGCTGCCAGCAGCCCTTACTGAAACTCACAATGGTTAGAATACAGTCAAGTGTAGACTTCTTGGGTAAAGATTGCCGAGGCCTCTGAATCTTGAACTAATGGTCCTGGATATCCATCAACAGCATATGAGGAAGACCCTTGCCTGGAGCACTGAACACTGTAACACCGTGGTAGTTACTGCAGTCAAACTGATCTCCTTTCCCTTCCCAAACAGGGCTAACCAAACACCTTGTCCAGTCAGGAGGAATTATACCAGTACATCGAACAGCTTCTACTACTGCAAGTAATCCCCATATATGGCTTCTTCCTCAGCTTTGATCAGTTTTGCCTGATGCCACAAAGACCAGTCGCCCTACCACTTTTCAGCCTTATCACTGCCTTCCTGTATTCATATAAGGAAGACATGGCATTGTAGACTGGTGGGATGGCAGCAAGCGACTGCACATCAGCCGATGGAAGCTCCATGCTGGGTTCTGCTGTACACAACTACTTTAAGTATTCAGGCCAATGAGCCCTCTAGTCACGCTCTAGACACAATCCATCTATCTACTATATCAGCAGAATTAACCTGAGAGGCAGGTCTGGGGTAGAGTTTCTTCAGGGCTTGATAGCAGGTCGAAGGTCATTTAAAGTAAAAGTCCTCCAATCCGACCACCAATAATCCAAACATCCCAATACTCCGAATATTGCAAGGCGTTTTTTTTTTTTTTTTTCTAGGTTTTCTCATATATTTATGGGAATTATCTAAAGATTTATCTGGCTTGGACTTGCTCTTCTACTTGGATGTACCTGCCTGCAACTATTCATCCACAATTCTTTGCATTTCCGGTGAGTAAAACAATAAACCATAACATTTTAAGCTTTATTTAATGATCCTATATATATATATATATATATATATATATATATATATATATATATATATATATATATATATATATATATATTTAAATAACAGAACAGAGGAAGGAAAAACAAACGAATAAACAAAAAACAAATCCATGCACCAGATTACTGGTCTTCTGTTCATAAAATATCTGTAACAGTTATACTTGAACAGCAGTAGGTTGGAGTTTGGAGGGAAACAACTATGGGGAAGCGAGTTCCAGAGAAATGCAATTCGGGGAATGAAAGAATTCTGATAGGCAGAAGTTCTGCAGTATGGCTGAGTGACATTCCAGTCATGAGCGCTGCCAGCTGCACATGTAGCACGATGGAGGGCATGGAGAGGTGGCACAATGGACCCAACTTCGTCTTAGTATTTGCCATAAAAATATCTTTAAAATAACGCAAAGGAGGCAACATTCCTTCTTACTTGTAGGGGAGGTAGTTTATTAGTAATAGCACGGTTATTAATAATTCTAACAGCTTTGTTCTGATTTTGTCTACTTGTTTTAATGCAACCTCTCCACATCCACTCCACACGGGTGAGCAGTATTCAAGCTGACAGCGCACATGACTCTTATAAATTATAACTAATTGCTCATCAGTGAAGAAGTTACGGACTCTGTACAATAATCCAAGTTTCTTTGAGGTGGTTTTAGCAAGTGATCTGACATGAGAGGTCCAGCTGAGGGCATTGTTAAGCGAGACACCGAGAATTTCAATACTTTTGGAAATGGGAATATTTGTAGCATTGAAGGCAATATACGATTCTGGCAATACCTGTCTAATAGTAAATTGTATATACTTAGTTTTACTAGCATTAAATGAGACAAGGTTATTTTGTCCCCATTCACTGATCATTGATAAGTCTTGATTTAAAGCAATGGCTGTACTGAGTTGAGAGTTAGAGATATCAGACTTTGTAAATGGATGTCTAATTGTGAATGAACTATGAAATGTTGAGTCATCTGCTTGTGAATGGATGGGATTGTGGGTGACAGATAAGAGATTACTAATATGAACAAGGAACAGGGTTGGTGCCAGAACTGATCCCTGCAGCACGCCAGTGTTAATTGAGTGGAAAGTGAAATATGCAGCATCTACTTTTACTCTTATTTTTCTGTTGCTGAGATACGAGGAAATCAAAGGAACAAAGAGTTTAGTCCATAGCAAGGGAGTTTGGACAAGAGGGAACGGTGCCACACTCTGTTGAAAGCTTTAGATTATTCAGGGCTACTGCATAAGTTTCTCCATGTAGGTCAACTGATTGATGGATGGTATGATTCAGGAGATTGAGTATGTCAATGGTGGATCTCTCGTGGCAAAAACCATATTGTCTATCACTAATTAATTTGTCGGATTCAGGATGTTTAACTATGTGCTTATTAATTACAGTTTCAAAAACCTTACCAAAAGATGTGACAGCTATTGGTCTGTAATCAGAGGGGTCAGAGGAGCTTCCTTTCTTTGGAATTGGGTGGATATTGGCTTCTTTCCATGAATTAGGGAATGTTTTCAGAAGTCCCTCCAGTAGTCCAAAAAAAAAAAAAAAAAAAAAAAACAGTAGTCCGAAAGACCCTCGGTCCCCTGGCACTCGGATTACAGGACTTTTACTGTACTTGAATGCCACCCTCTAACTCCTCAGGAATTTCCCTGACATACCTCTCTTTGTCCGTTCTTGATAAAACTCTTGACCGACAAGCCAGAAATCTATGTGGCCCTCAGTCCCTAGCCAGTCTAGAAGCATAACCCATCAACTGTTGCTAGAGTCTCTGGTGAGACAAATCCCCTACTTGATCTTGGGTATTCAACAACATATTCATCAGCTTCTCCCACAGTAACACACTTATGAGTACCCTACCACTCAAAAGGGTCAACAACAACACTGACCACACCAAACTGACTCCTGACTGACACTGCATACTCATTAATGCATTCCATACTCAAAACTGAATAGTTATATGTCACGGGGTTTTTATAATATCACTGGGTTTTTAAAATAAATGCTTAAATATTATTTAACTGATAATAATATTCAATAATATTGAAGAGCAGGGACAACGATTGTCTTGCTACATCAAGCAATGATTACTTTACCGGTCCGCTTCGCACGATTCTCAAGAACGAGAATTTATAAACTTTCTCAACAGTACACAGCAGAGACTAATCACTCAATTGCTGTTTAATAGTACTGTTGCCTCTGGAGAAAGTTACTTCACCCCTGACAATAAATAACTAATACTAACATCAGGTTCTTGCTGATGCTTAACTCCTAGAAGGCACAACGGATTTTAAGTTTAATACAAGACTGGTCTAAGTACCAGTTATGAAAGGCAAACGTTTATGCAAGCTAGGAGCTATATGGAAAATAAGCTTAATTATGGAGAAATGAAACAAAAGTTTACATTACATTAAGCTCAAGAAAAAGAACTATTAAATTTATTGATTACAAAAATAAATTTAACGTTACAATTCAAAATCAAATTAATGAGATCGCACTCACTCACTCACTCGAGCTAAATTCTTACGCCTAGGAAAAAACACCTTAATTAAACTCTTAAACCTAGAAAAATACAAAAAGGAAATACTGGTCGATGAATGCTTTGTATCACCAAGGGTGGGAGCACTGGATAACTGTGGTCAGTGGAGTTTGGGTGCTAGCTGACCTCTCCTCTCACACTTCTGGAGCACAGATCCATCCTCTGTCAAAGCAAACACTAGACTGAGTAAGTCGTGGGAAAAAAGGGGGAGCAGTAGGCCGCATTTTTCTAACGGTCAAGTGAGCAAAACGCGCCCAAAACAAATCGCTCAGCGGAAGCGCTAATGTCTCACACAGAGACGATCACGTATGACAATGAAAAATTGATTTGACAAAGCTTCCATCCGAATGAGCGGTTAACTGAACGATAAACAGTGAGTTTTCCACTAATAGTTCGTGGCTTCTCACAAAAGGGAAATGTCGCGAATTTGATTCGTGACATTATATATGGCATCCAGAGATTTTCCCATATTTCATTTGTAGCCTTAGAACAGCAACATCAAGTCTGTGAACTGCAGAAAAGAACTCTGTTTTCCAGAAAACCAAGCAGTTCTACAGGATGCTCCAGGGTTCCTACAACAAGGTGGTCAGTCTCCTTAGCAACACCTTCAACAATGGAATAACAAGTCCAGCAGTGAAGATAAGGCTTCTGGAATCTGGATGCAGAAATTTTCAACTTATGGAATTTTTCAAAATACATAAAGTTAGAACTATTGGAATTCCTGGTTCTAAAGACATGGGGACCTACTTATACACAATCCTCAAAGCCTTCCCTGTCAGTGCCAGTAACTGCACTGAAGTTGCTAAAGGCTAAAAGTGTATCCCACAAGGGGCACTGTTCCACACTTGAGTTGAGGCTAGTATAGAACAGGTCTTTTTCTTTGAGATAACTCATCTCAGTAAGTACATACACAGCAATAAGAGAGATAATGCCATAACTGAATCATACATAACTCTGTGCAAGAATCTTCAATACCGTGCAATCATTTGCTAATTCTTTGCTTCATCAGTCTCCACATCTTGATGTCTTGTACATCTGTTTGAACTGCTGTACAATATTTCATTCTTCCATCATCTACTGTACATGTACTTCCCTAACAAAAATATAAGTGTTCCATGTTGTCACACCGGAGGCAGTCTACAGTACTTGGAGGAAACAACTCCATTGTGCTTCTGTTTTCAACTACATCAATTCTTATCCTAATGATGCAAGGATATATTATTCCACATTTCTCAATGGATCACTTTGCTTTTTTTTTTTTTTTTTTTTTTTTTTTAATTATTATCGTCAGTTTCTTCCATCCACATGACAATGCTAAGCCTAGTATATATTCCTTTTTGAAGTTGTCTTGCAGCCATTTTGTTCAATTTCCTTCTCCATATCACAACTTTCAAAGCACACATTAGCCTTCCACTTCAAGTGACTATTTGCCACATTTCAAACTTTAGCTTTTACTTACATTAGTCATGCAAGAAAAACAATCATAGATTATAAATTTCTTGATAAAGTTATCATCTATGTATTTATCAAACAACACATGAGGTCAGGGTGACACAGTGGTAGAGGGTCGGACTTGGGACTGGGGGGTCGTGAGTTGGAGCTATGCCAGGTAGCTGCCATGCCGGGAGGGGTAGTGCCCTTCTGTCATCTAGCAAGGCTATATGATCTAGTAAGGTCTAGCTCAAGGGAAAATTTCCCTTTCAAACAACACATTCAAATGATCAAACAATGTCCCACTTTCCACACAGTACGCTGTCCAGCTACAGTAACTCTATGGCTTGCCTGCTGTGGGAGGACTTGCTGAAGGATATTCCATACTTCAGCAAGATGTCAGATGCCTCAGCCACCAGAGTCCTTAAGCTCATATGTAAGGCTTTCTTCTCATGTTATCAGCAATAATTCTGCAGTTTTCAGGGGGCCATAAACTCTTTTAAAAATCATTCCCTGTGTTGTCAATACTCACTCAGCAATGCATGTTGTCCATGGTATTTATAATTTTATACAGTGGAACCAGATTGTATCATCAGCACTGAGTACTGCAAAATACTTTCCTTACATTCTGATAAACACTATCTTTTGACACTGTGTATTGATGCTGCATGTTGGTGGCAGCTGTAGTGATGGGCCTGTCAGGCATCTGTGTGGGTGTGCTGGCAGGCAACCTGGGCAACATCTTCCACGTCATCGCCAGCATATCAGGAGCTGTCAAGGGACCAATCCTAGGCATCTTCCTGGCTGGCATGTGCACACCCTGGGTCAACACAAAGGTGGGCACAGGTTTACACTCTCCACATAAAAGTATTGTTATTTCATTTCATCATCCAATCTACATTGCTCCAGAGGAGCATATTATTAATAGTCAAAAATTTTTGTATGTAACCTACAACTACAGGGATTTACTGTATCTTGCAGGCATTACCTCTCACACAGGGTGTTGAGAAGGGAGGGGGTATCAGCTCTTTCAAAACTAAAGTTTACCCTTCCCTAATGGTCAAACACATCACGCAGAATAAGTAAATGCAAATCATTACCTTCTTGTGAGTGGTGTGTGAGAGGGAAGTTGTATAAAAGATGGCTGCTACGATGGCTGGAAATTTCTTTGATTAGTGAAGCATACTGTACTGTACGCAAAGGGCTACCCGGGAGAGGCCACCTGAACTGTACAATCGTTGTACTATTATGACGGAAGCAGCACAGATTACTTTATATAAATCATGACATAAAACAATTATTGCTAATTCTATCACTCATACATAAAATAGTATTTCATAATCACTGTACATCTTGAAACTCACGTAGGGAAACAAAGATGTCACAGGTTTTATAACTTACTGTTCCTATCATTTATCATACATTTCTTCATAAACACTCATTATCAAGGGATGTCAATTATTCCATTACACTGGTGTGTAATTCTTGTGGATTTCATATTTTTCACCAACAAAACTTTTGTACTTTACAATAATGCAGTTATTTGTATCATTATAATTAGCTACAACATAAGTTCAGTCCTCTCTACTACTCTTTTGCTCATACCGTCAGTGTCAAGGTTACTCTCTTTCTCTCTCCTATCACCGAATGTGTCTTTTATTATCACATTTTTCTCCAAGATTGGAACTTGACATATATAAACCTCATGCTGACAAATTAATGATCTTTCATTCCTCTGCTATACATCATACATCAACAGAGCAACTCCTTCCTTACGCCATCCACTCACGCATATATACCTGACCTATACATTTCACACCTTCTCACTCCTCCACTTCATGCCCGTTCATCCTTGCCTTACGCAGTGCCAACACAACATACCTTGAATTCCTTAACACATTCACCATATTTTCACACCTCATATCAAAAGGTCACACGAACTAGTTTATTACTAGTGCAGGACCTAGATCAGAGGATTGCTGCAAAACTGCCGAGGGTAAAAATAGAGGATATGGGACTCTTATCTCAGTTGATCCTCTTCCTTTTTAATTAAGGTCTGCTGGGAAAATGGAGGGCAATTTTATAACACATGCAAGTAGTATTTTATATTAGCTGATGTCCACATAAAACCACAGAGATTCATATGACCATACCACAATCTTCAGGGTGCAGTGTTAGGATTCCTGGTGGCCTTCTGTTACAACATTTGGGTGGTGGTGGGCAAGTTCCTGCGTGGGGGAGGCCACCCCACCCACCTCCCCCTTTCTGTTGACAGCTGTCCTGAGAACCTCCTCCATCCTGTCAACGCTTCCATCGTCGCCTTCATCAGAAACATCACTGCTACACCCAGCACCAATCTCACTACTTACCTGACTGCAGATTTCACCACTATGGCACCTGACACTAACAGGTTAACAGTGTCATCAAACATGAAACTTTCTCTTTAACTACAAGTAGGGGGGGTTTCATGAATACTCCCTCAGTATCCCTGCTTGTCATATGAGGCGCCTAAAAGGGTTGTTGGTGGGTTAGTGCCCCACCCCGTAAAAAGAACTAACTAAACAAACGAATAAAGTGCCTCGGACCAGGATGGACCATACGTTGACGACAAAGTACATTTTAAGGGTGGGGACATGGAATGTGAGAGAAGTGAATGATGGAGTAAGGGTGAGAGAATGGGAATACGGTTTAGGAATATGTGTGGGAGTTAATGAGAATGCGAGGGCAAGAGAGGGAGTATGTCTGATGATAAGCAAGAAGTGGAAGGAGAATATAAGAGAGTGTAGAACAGTGGATGCAAAGATTGTATGGGTGAGGGTGAAAGTAGGTGGACAGGCTTGGGTGACAATGTGCGTATGCGCCAACAAAGGACCGATTGGCAAGAATGAAAGATGAGTTTTGGGCAAGTGCAGCAGCATTGTATGGACAAGTTTGAGAGGAGCGAGAGAGTGTTTTAGATTGGAGACATGAATGGAAAGGTGGGAATGTACAAGTGGATGGAGTGGTTGGTCAGTGGGGTGTGCCAACTGAAGTTGGGAATGGTAGTGCTTTGGTGGACATCTGTGCTGGTAATGGGTTGGCAATAGCCAACACCTTCTTTAGGCATAAAATGATCCACAGGTATATATGGAGAGTCATGAGGAGGATGGGACAGTGAACATGTTGAACGAAAGGCAATGATAGATTACATGTGTGTGGATGAGCGAATGAGAAGAGAAGTGTTGGATGCAAGACGGTGGAGAGGGTGGAGGAATGGAATTTAGTGATGGCCAAAGTAAGGCTGCAAAGAAAATGGGTGAAGAGACGAATGGGAAGACAGGAGGAAACAGCTTCTGTGAGAAGAGTGAAGAAGTTGCAAGATAGTGAGAAAATGGCAGAGTATAAGAGCACAGAGGAAGAAAGATTGGAAAGGTATGAGTTAGAGCAGATGGAAGAGGTGCAAGATGTATTTAAGATAATCACAGATGAGATAGACGCAGCGTGTGAGGTGGTTTGTGGAGCGAGGAGGAGATGCAAGGGTGTGGAGGGGACTGCATGGTAGAATGATGAGGTGAAACGAGCTGTGGAACAAAAGAAGAAGGCATATAGTGACTGGCTAGCGAGTATAGGTAGAGGAGAAGATGAGAGAGACGAGAGAGGTATATGTGAGGAGGAGAAGGGAGGTGAAGAGACTGGTGAAGGAGAGTAAGAAGAAAGTGGATGAAAAGTTTGGGAGGAATCTGATTGTTAAGTGGAGGGTAAGAAATTGTTTTGGAAGGAGGTAAAGAAAGTAAGACAGTGTGAAACGGGAAATAGTAGGGGAGTGAAAGATGGGAATAATAGATTGTTGGTGGGGAAGAGAGAGAGAATGAGGAGATGGAAGGAGCACTTCGAGGATATGTTAAATGTAAAAAGTGAGAGCAGTGCGAGTATAAGTGGTTGGGGAATGGCTGGGAGAAGGAGAGATGAGAGGAGGGAGGAAGAGATCAGTAGGGCGGAAGCAATGGAAGCAATGAAGAGGATCAAAATGGGAAATGCCCCAGGAATTGATAGAGTGTGTGGTGAGATGCTGAAGTATGGGGGTGAGATTCTTGTGAAGTGGATATGGAAGTTGTGTAGACTGGCTTGGGAAGAGGGAAGGGTTCCAGAGGACTGGAAATTAGATATATTTGTTCCTTTATACAAAAAAAAAAAAAGGGAGAGAGAAGTATGTGGTAACCATAGGGATATTTGCCTTCTTAGTGTGACTGGTAAAATATATGGTAGAATACTCATTGACAGAGTTAGACATATAACAGAGGAGCTAGTTGGAAAAGAACAAGGGGGATCTAAGAAGGGAAAAGGGTGTGTAGATCAGATATTTGTTTTAAGATATTTGGTGGAGAAGTATCTAGAGAAGGGAAAGAAAGTGTATGCTGCCTTCTTGGACTTGGAGAAAGCTTATGACAGAATAGATAGGCAAGGTATGTGGAAGGTATTTAAGAATATATGGAGTGGAGAGGAAATTGTTGAATGCTGTGAAGAGTATGTACGAGGGAGCTAGGGCTAAGGTGCAAGTGGATGATGAGCTGAGTGAATTCTTTGATCTAAATGTGGGATTAAAACAGGGATGTGTGATGTTTCCATGGCTGTTTAATATATACGTGGATGGGGTTGTAAAGGAGGTGCAAGGTAGGTCAGTGGATGTGGGGGTGGCTCCAGTGAATGAGGGTGAGATTTGGAAGATTCCGGTGTTGCTGTTTGCTGATGATACAGTATTGTTCAGTGAAGATGAATGGGAGTTGGAAGGTTTGGTGAATGAATTTGGGACAGCGTGTAGGAAGAGGAATCTAAAAGTTAATGTATACAAGAGTAAAGTTATGGTGTTTGAGAGGAATGAAGTCACAGAATGCACAGTGAGGTTGGATGGAGAAGATAGGGAGAATGTGAGTACTTTCAAGTACCTGGGTAGTGTGATGAGTAAGGATGGAACTTTTGGAGATGAAGTGCTTGAAAGGGTACCGCTGGGAAGGAAGGTTGTTTGTTCACTGAAAGCAGTGATGAGAAATAGGGAGGTGAGTATGGAAGTTAAGAAGTCACTGCATGAAAGTATTGTGATCCCTATTCTGACGTATGGAAGCGAGGCATGGACCTTGCTAAAAGGGGACAAGTCAAGAGTGAGAACAGTGGAAATGAGTTACATGAGAGGAGCATGTGGAGTGACATGCAGGGACAGGTTGACGAATGAAGAAGTGAAGGAATGTTGTCGGGTGGATGTGGATGTGGTTGAGAAAATTAGGAGAAATACACTGAGGTGGTTTGGACATGTAGAGAGATTGGAGAATGAAAGACTGACTAAGAGGGTGTATGCAGATGAAGTGAAGGGAGGGGAAGACCGAGGATGAGGTGGAGGGATGGAGTTGAGAGGTATATGAGGGAGGGAGGAATGAGTTGGGGGGAGGGCAGTCAAATGGTGGGTGACAGAGCGACTTGGAGGCGTTTTGTCTGCGGCCACCCTTTGTGGGATTAGGGCGTCGGGCTATACATAGATAGATAGATTCAACATGAAAGGAGAATTATTTATGAAATTATTTTTTGGTAAAAAGTGAAGCAAGAGAGGATGTTACCCTCTCTTGCTTTACCTTTGAGTTTTCTTGAGCTTCATCATTTTCATTATCATCATCTCAACATTTTTTCCCAACCAAGGATGCAGTGAGACAGGGCCAGAGGGCAAAAAAGAAAAAATGGCAGGAGGAAAACTATTCAACAGCATGCCTAGTTA
Organism: Coenobita brevimanus; assembly: GCF_032717465.1. Taxonomy (NCBI): domain Eukaryota; kingdom Metazoa; phylum Arthropoda; class Malacostraca; order Decapoda; family Coenobitidae; genus Coenobita; species Coenobita brevimanus. Next base: position 14,402,153 of record NC_137001.1, read on the forward strand.
AATGAACCACACTCTTATTCACTCACCATTCAAACTCCTGGAATCCTGACCCCACATCACAAGCATAACTTACCACACTTATGCACTTCAGCTAGAACCACTCTAATGACTGCCACATCACGTGGTAAAAACAGAGGTGCCAAACCACGTCATAATTTAGTACAAAATTCTTTCAAGCAGTTTGATCCCCTGACAATTTCCTAGCCTTATCAACCTCCATGCCTCATTTTCTCACACATTCCTTCACCATATCTGTCCACCTTCTTGGTCTTCCATACCTCCTCCAACCTTCATGTTTAATTAAACAGTTATACTCTTTTCGCTATACTACAGTATTTACATCCATCCTCTTCATATTACCATACCATCTAACGACACACTCTACTGTCCATAGACTTCCTCACTCCACATATTTCATGACTCACACTATACTTCTCATCCCATCCACATGCCACACTTATTCCCCCCAAACTACATTTCTACTGTACTTACTCTAAGCTTTTCATTTCACACTAATGTCACACTCAAATGTTACTGTGGGCACTGAAACTCCCGTATGTACTCCTCAAGCATAGCCAATATACTTGGACCTGTTTGACATCAGTATCTTCATAGCAACTGCCACCTTATTTTCCTGTGTGACTCCATTTTTCCCTTCCTTCGCAGATTTACCACTCTCCACTACACCACCTCTGTACTGAATCTCTGTCACCAGTTCAAGTCTCTCATCATACACCATCACATCACGCTGGGAGTCACCTTCTTCCTCAGCAACCATCACTTTGCTCTCATTTACATATGCTTTCAGATCACTATGCTCACAAATATTCACCACAGTCTGCACCAATCTTCAAATCTCTTGTTCGGCAGTTAACACAGCATCATCTGCCCACACCATGTTTGAGATAATCCTCCCTTCACCACTCTTTAATCACTAATAAACCCATTCATACACAGTATATGGTATGTACATTGAACAACCATGAGTATGTTACACATACGAGGTCTGTTCAGAAAGTATCCGACCTTTGGCTAAAAAAAAAAAAAAAAAAAAAAAATGGCTAACATGTTGAGCTACGACACTATTCCCCTTAAAAGTAGTTAGCTTCTGACTTGACACACGTAGCCCAGCATTCTTTCCACTGGGTGAAACAATGTTCAAAGTCGGTTTTCAATATCTCCTGCAGGTGAATCATCGCGTTCGGAATGATCTCTTCTCTCGGATGAACATTGCTCAACACATGCTGGAGTGTGTAAATCGTGATCCAGACCTTCTGAAGATTGTTATCACTGGAGATGAAACTTGGGTGTACGAGTACAATCCAGAAACCAAAGCACTGTCGTCCCAGTGGAAGCATGCAGAGTTCCCTCGGCAAAAAAAAAAGCACGGCAGGTCCACAGCAAGGTGAAATGCGCTAGCATGTTGACATTTTTTTTTTCGACTACCATGATGTTGTGCATCACGAATACGCACCGGAGGGTCAGACTGTCAACAAACATTACTACCTCGACATTCGCCGTTGTCTCCGTGATGCACTTCGGAGGAAGGGAGCAAACCTTTGGAAGGCAGCAAGTTGGAAGCTGCAACATAACAACACCAATGCTCATTCTTAACTGATTCAGGAATTTTTAGCCAAGCAAAACATCCTGCAGGCCCGGCAGGCTTCCTGATCGCCAAACATGGCTCTGTGTGACTTTGGTTACTCCTAGAGCTCAAAACTGCACTGAAGGGTTCTTGATTTGAGACGTGAGAAGATATCATGATGAATGCGACGAAACACCTGCAGGAGATACTGAAAATCGACTTTGAAAATGTTTCAGGGAGTGGAAAGAATGCTGGGGTACGTGTGTCAAGTCTGAAGGGTCCTACTTTGTAGGTGAATAATGTCCTAGCTCAACATGTTACCTATTCAATTTTTTAGAGCATTAGGCTGGATATTTTCTTAACGGTTCTTGTACTTATCTCACTCTAACACTGATATTAAATCACACTCATAAGACTGGCAGTGCTTTAGTGGACATTTGTGCCGGGAAGAGGTTGGTAACCTCTTCAGGTACAAAATGATCCATAGGTATATATGGCGAGTGTTGAGAAGGGTAGGTGATGAACTGAATGAACGGAAGGCAATGACTGAATATATGTGTGTGGATGAAAGGATGCAAAGGTGTGTAATGGATGCAAAGAGTGGACTTTCTGACAACCACTTGGTGGTGGTGAAAATCAAAGTCCAAGTGAAATATAGAAATAGAAGAAAGGAAGGACAGGAGGAAGTAGTATAAGCAAGGAGGGTGGAGAGGTTACAAAAGAGTGAGAAAAAGACAGAATATAAGAGAGAAGTAGAGGAGGGTAACTATGGATTGGAGCAGATGGGGGACGTGGAAAGTGTGTGCAAGATATTCACGGAAGAAATCTGTGCAACATGTGAGGTGGTGTGTGGGGTGAAGAGAAGACAAAAAGGGGTGCAAGGAACAGCATGGTGGAATGGAGAGGTGAGACAGATTGTGGCACAAAAGAAGAAAGCATATAGTGACTGGGAGAGAAACAGGGCGTGGAAGAAGTTGAGAGACGGAAGAGAGACTATATGTGGAGAGGAAGAGAGGGATGACAAGATTAATAAGAGAGTGAGCAAGAAGAGCGTGGATAAGGAATTTGAATATAAAGTTGGGGGAATGTAAGAAAATGTTCTGGAAAGAGGTAAAGAGAGTTAGACAGGGTGGCAGTGAACTTAGTCGGAGAGTGAAAAATAAAAATGGTAGATTACTCGTGCAGAAGGGAGAAAAAAGTGAGCAGATGGAGAGAACACTTTATAAAATTGTTGAACATAGACAATTAAAGTAATGGGAGTATAAGTGGCTGGGGCTGAGAGAAGGAGGGATGTGAGAAGAGAGGAAGAAGTCAGTAGAATGGAAGCAGTGGAAGCAATGAAGAAAATCAAAATGGGGAAAGACCCAGGAATTGATGGAGTGTGCGGTGAAATGCTGAAACATGGGGGAGAGATAGTAGTAGAATGGATGTTGAAGATGTGCAGATTGGCCTGGGAGGAGGGTAGAGTCCCGGAGGATTGGAAGTCAGGTATCATTATTCCCTTGTACAAAGGAAAAGGGGAAAAAGAAGTGTGTGGTAATCGTAGAGGCATTTGTCTTCTTAGTGTAATAGGAAAAGTATACAGTAGGATATTTATTGACAGAGTTAGGGAAGTAACAAAGGAATTAGTTGGAAACTAACAATGAGGTTTTAGGAAGGGAAGAGCTTGTGTAGTTCAGATAATCATTCACAAATCTTTAGTGGAAAAGTTTCTAGAGAAGGGAAAGAAGTTGTATGCAGTTTTCATGGATTTGGAGAAAGCATATGACAGGGTGGATAGACAAGGATTGTGGAAAGTATTAAGAATATATGGGGTAAATGGGAAGTTGCTGATTGCTGTGAAGAGTATGTATGAGAGTGCTAAGGCTGCAGTGAATGTGGATAGTGAACTGAGTGAATTTTTCTACTTGAAGGTTGGATTGAAGCAGGGATGTGTCGTCTCCATGGTTGTTCAATCTGTATATGGATGGGGTTATAAAAGAGATACAAAGACGGCAGTGTTTGGAAGCTACCTGTACTGTTGTTTGCATATGATCCTCTGTTGTTAAGTGAAGACCAAGGAGAGCTGCAAGGCTTGGTGGATGAGTTTGGGAGAGTGTGTAAGAAACGGAATTTAAAGGTGAACGTACGGAAAAGTAAAGTTATGGTCTTCAAGAGAAGTGAAATCAGTGAATGTACAGTGAGGTTGGATGAGGAGGAAATGGAAAATGTGAGTGCATTTAAGTACATGGTAGTGTGATGAGTAAGGATGGAAGTTTGGAGGGTGAAGTGCTTGAAAGGGTACAATAAGAAAGAAAGGTTGCTGGTTCCTTGAAAGTAGTGATATGAAACAGGGAAGTGAACATGGTAGTGAAAAAGTTACTACGTAACACTATTGTGACACCAGCTCTAACGCATGGAAGTGAAGCTTGGACCTTGGTGGAGGGACAGAAGTCAAGAGTGAGAGCAGTGGAAATGAGTTATTTGAGAGGAGCATGTGGAGTCATGTGGAGAGACAAATTGACAAATAAGGATGGGAAGGAGCATTGTGATGTGGATATGGATGTGATAGGAAGTATTAGGAGAAACACAGTGAGGTGGCTTGGCCATGTGGAGATGATGGAGTGAGAGACTGACGAGGAGAGTGTATGTGAGTGAGGTGGAGGGAGGCCAATGATGAGATGAAGGGCTGGAGTGGGGAGGTGTATGAGAGAGGAGAGTGTGAGCTGGGAGCGGGGCAGTGAAATGGTGGGGGACAGGGCGACATGGAGGCGACTTGTTTGTGGCCACCCCTTACGGGATTAAGGCGTCTGGCAATAGATAGATAGATAGACTTAAGACACCTTTACACAAGCTTGACTACCATTATAAAAACTCTTAACAGCAATCAATGTCTCTCTGTCCATACCATACATACACAAAACCTTTCATATACCTCTCTGGTTACCTTGGCACATGCTTTTTCCAAATCCTCAGGGAAAATGGACTAAATAGGGAGGCTGTCAGTTATCGAGCAGCGTCGAAGACTGCCATTAGGTGACCAAGGCCGATGCAGGCAAGCATGTTGGAGCCTATAAAAACGATATCTATCATAAACATCTAACATTTCTTGTCACAAGCAATTCCTATTGTTCCTTTACAGGGATTTGATCCATAAATCCTCAACCACTAGTGAAGCCATCCTGTTCATCAATCATCGGGTGTGATGATATACTGCCTCTTATTCCATGATAATTCTTCTATATCAACTTTCCAACAACAACGAACAGACATATCACAATAATTTTTGCACTCAATTCAATTACTTCATTTTTTTTTTTACATGGACATGACTACAGCGTTTGTTCTTATTCACTGGTAATGATTCAGCGAATTTATTTCTTTGCATATGCAAATGTTTGAGGGTGTGTGGTATGGTGCCAGCAGGAGTGAGGGCAGGACCGTGTATGATGTCTCGTACTGCTACTTCGGTATCACTGGCATCATCATGACCCTCATCATCAGCAACCTCATATCCCTCTGTACTGGTGAGCTGTCTTGCCGTTGTAATGTCCACTCAGCACTGGTTGGCCCAGGTGGGGGTGAGCCCACACCAGCAGTTAGCACTGGTAATATAGTGATGGCACACCAACAGTTAGCTCTGGTATCATTGACAAACTGGATGGCGGTACACCGACTAGCACCAGTAGTCGCAGATGGTGGTATTGTTTATCAGTGGTTGGGACTAGTAGACCAAGCTGTTCCTGGTGGTAGTACACATCAACAGTCAGGGCTGGTAACATTGGTAGGATCAAGTGGTGATGCAGCAGCAGATTGGAATCACAGTGCTAGTATGGCAAAGTTGCTATGCACCAGCAATATTTCCTGTTCTGTCACCTACTGTTGTCATGAAGTACCGGTATGTTGTGAAAGGTGATTAAAATGGCAAGGCCATAATTCTAGATTTCGTTAATGTAGTTTCAGAGGAAATTTTAATGTTCTGAACACAAGTGTGTCACTGCTCCTCTATACAGACCCAACACCACTTTTTCATAACACATATTTTCTTTTTAATAACAGAACAGAGGAAGGAAAACAAATGAATAAAAAAAAAAAATCCATACACCAGATTACTGGTGTCCTCTGTTCATAAAATATCTGTAACAGTCAGACTTGAATAGCTGTAGGTTGAAATTTGGAGGGAAACAACTCTGGGGAAGCGAGTTCCAAAGAGTTGCAGTTCGGGTAATGAAAGAATTATGACAGGCAGAAGTTCTGTAATATGGCTGAGTGACATTCCAGCCATGAGCGCTACCAGATGCCCGTGTAGCACGAGGGAAGGCATGGAGACGTGGCACCATGGGCGCAACTTCGTCTGAGCATTTGCCATAAAAATATTTGTAAAATAATGCAAGGGAGGCAATATTCCTTCTTACTTGTAAGGGAGGTAGTTTATTTATAATGGCAGGGTTGTTAATAATTCTAACACTTTGTTCTGAATTTTGTCTAGTTGTTTTGATTCAACCTCTCCACATCAGTTCCAAAAGGGTGAGCAATATTCAGGCTGAGAGCGCACATGGCTCTTATGAATAATAGCTAACTGCTCATCAGTATAGAAGTTATGGACTCTGTGCAATAATCCAAGTTTCTCTGAGGCGTTAACAAGTGATCGAACATCAGAGGTCCAGCTGAGGGCATTGTTAAGTGACATGCCAAGAATTTTGTTGTTTTGTTTCCATTCACTGATTGTAGATAGGTCTGGATTTAAGGGAGTGGCTGTACTGAGTTGAGAAGTAGAGATATTATACTTTGTAAATGGGTGTCTGAGTGTGAATTAACTATGTAGTGTTGAGTCATCTGCATATGAGTGGATGGGATTGTGGGTGACAGATAAGAGATCATTAATATGAACCAGAAACAGGGTCAGCGCCAGAACTCATCCTTGCGGCATGCCGGCGTTAATTGAGTGGAAATTGGAATATACATAATCTACTTTTACCCTTATTTTCCTGTCACAAAGATATGAGGAAATCAAAGGATAAAAAGATGTTAATCCATAGGAAGGGGGTTTGGACAGCAAGGAACGGTGCCATACTCTGTTGAAAGGTTTCGAAATATCAAGGGCTACTGCATGAGTTTCTCCATGTATTTCAGTTGAATGATGGATAGTATGAGTTAGGGGATTGAGTATGTCAATAGTGGATCTTTCGTGGTGAAGATCATATTGTCTATCACTAATTAAGTTGTTGGATTCAAGATGTTTAACAATGTGCTTATTAATTAAAGTTTCCAATACCTTACCAAGAGGCGATGTGACAGTTATTGGTCTGTAATGAGATGGGTCAGAGGAACTTCCTTTCTTCGGAATTGGGTGGATATTCAACTTTAGAATCTGAAAAATGAAATATACCATAGTTTATCAGATACGCATACTGTCAAAGCACAGAGAGAGTGACCATGTGCAGTTTGCCACAAGAGTGTGGGAAGTAACTTCATCTTGTACAGTATTTGTGGTAAGTGAGTGCATAATGCTGATTCCATGTGTGCAGTGAGTCTGGGAGAGCATCTAGAGATAGTCAGGTGTGAAAGGATTGATCCTGCTGGTGAGTTTCTTAAGTGTGTTAAAGTTTTGTTATTTAGGGGACATGTTATTTGCTGGAGGTGGGGCTGGAGCTAGCTTTGTGGTTAGAGTAAGGAGTGGTTGGAAGAAGTTCAAGGAGCTGTTGCCTCTCCTGACATTGAGAGGGTTCTCCCTCTGTGCTAAGGGGTCTTTGTATGTGGCATGTGTTCGGATTGTAATGTTGTATGGTAGTGAGACCTGGACAGTAAAGGATGAGAGGATATTTGTAGGCTCAAATGTACAGAAATGACAGTGATTATGCGGATGTGTATTGCATCCTTGAATGTGAGGCCTGAGGGGGCTAGGTTTACGACTGAAGAGTTGAGAGGAAGGATGGGACTGGAGCATATTGGTGCTGTGAGGGGCAGATTGACATGGTTTGGGCATGTGGAGAGGATGGAGGATGACAACTGGATGCAGAAAATGAGAAGTGTGAACATCAAGGGTAGAGTTGCAAATGGCTAACCGAAAAAGACCTGGGATGAAGTCATGCAGTGTGACCTCAAGGATAAGGGACTGAATGTGGAGGCTGCCAGAGATCGAGCCGCGTGGAAAGCCACCATTAGGTGACAAAGACAGATGCATGCAAGCATGCTGAAGCCTTTATCAATGATACAACATGAAAATATTTCACACAAATGCAATCAACTTTCAAATTTCAATGGTGCATCCACAAAAAGAGGAGGCATACCACCTTAATGAAATCTCAACATGGTCTGGAAGTATGCTCTTATATTATGTATATTCTGTTAAAGCTCACAGATTAAATAAGTGGTTAAATTCCATACCAAGAACAATGACTTAAAAATTAGGATACTCTATTACAACAACTCTTAGTCAGTTCTTGCATACTTCACAAGACTAATTTCAATACTTAAAAGTTGGTGAAGCCTTGGAAGCTTTAACCCATGATGTAACCAGCAGTAGAGGGAGACAGACTGAAAAGGGCAGATCTGGTAGATTCATTGGTTTCATTTTTGAAGGCTCCAACATGCTTGCATGCATTGGCTCGGTCACCTAATGGCGGCTTTCCTTGCTGCTCGCTCTCTGGCAGCTTCCCTATTTAGTTCCGTATCCCTGAAGTCACACCCAGTGACTTCATCCCAGGTCTTTTTCAGTCTACCTCTTGCTTCCCTACCCCCAACATTAACATTTCTCACTTTCTGTACCCAATTATCATTCCCCATCCTCTCCATATACCTAAACAGTCTCAGTCTACCCCTTCTCATCACAACACCGATACACACCGGTCCCATCCTACCTCTCAACTCTTCCATCGTAAATCTAGCTCCCCAAGCCTTGGACTCAGGGACGCACTGCACATCTACCTAATCACTGTCATTTCTGTACGTTTGGCCTGCGAATATCCTCTTCCTTTACTGCCTAAGTCTAACTACCATACACCATTACACTATTAACACATGCTGCATACAAAGATCCCTTAGCATGAAGGGACAGCCCTCGCAATGCCAGGAGAGGCAACAGCTCCCTGAACTTTTTCCAACCACTCCTCATTCTAGCCACAGAGCTATCTCCATTACATGGCTATATTCATTACAAGGGTATATTATAATACAGTATTTGCATATATCAATATTTCACACAAGCTTACCCCAAATAAATCAGACTTAATTCCATGCCATGACAATCTTTCGTGGTAACCTGTTTTACAATATGTACAAATATTACACTGAAACTACACCAATGTTGGCAAGACTCTGCTTACATTATTATGTAGTATATTTGTAGATAATTATGGAGTTGTTACTTTCATAGTTTCAGGAATAGAGTGTCTGTAAAAACTTAACTGGGCTCTAAACTGTTGAACTGATGCCTCCAGGTCCTCTGAGCCCAAAGGCTGTAGATAAGCAGTTGTCGTTTCTCAGCTGCGGGAGGCTCCATCAGTGGCTGTGGAGAACCCGCTGTGCTTCACATAAGGTGGACTATGTCTATGGGGATGACCATGTGACCACCATGACCATGTTGCCCCAAACCAGGAGTCATCACAATGACAGCCAACCCTAACTTATGGTGCCTTACCACCACCACACACAAATCAATCCAGTGTTCTCCAACATGAACAGTAAAGAATCAACCATCTTCCCAGTTCTGTCAGAAGAAAATGTACAACTGGTTAAATACAGTGTAAAACCCTATCTTTACCAGTGCATGTTTCAGATGTTTTGATTTTTCCGCAATGAGTTCATTACACATTGAGAAGATACCACGTAAATGAAAAGCCTCTTGTAACGATCTGTTTTAAAGCCAGGAACATTGCAGTGATGCTGTTTATATGCAACAGTGAAGCCTTCAAATATTATAATGATGATGCTTGGTATATAACTTCCTTTAGAATAATTACGGAGTGCACTACCATTACTTTTATATTTATAAGTTCAGTATAGCATGTAATGAATGTTGTGCTGGTTACGATTATTTTTTTCCATAGCCTATTTTAGACAAATCAGTAAATAATTTTATATAATGGCATCTTAATAGCAGGAAGAGGAGAAAATTTGCTCTCATACAGATATTCACTTAATGAAAGTCCGTCAGGATTCATCCGAACGAAGGTACAACAAGCAACCCGAAAGTTGGATTAATGAGTAAACACTGAACTGATACTGAATATAATTACAGCATTTTCCGTGTGAATTAACTTAGTATACTGTAAATAAACAATGTTAATAGTGGCACAGTATTTGGAAGTTTTAATAATAACCTAGGACGTGTATAGGGAAGGCTCAAATGCGATTCAATCTTTTCCTCTTTGCCAAGTTAATTCCAAAGTTTGTGGGGCAGGGTCTTGAACTATTAAAAAAAAAAAAAAATCTGGTCTATGAAAGAGAGCGAGAGAGAGAGAGAGAGAGAGAGAGAGAGAGAGAGAGAGAGAGAGAGAATGGGTATTTCTGTTGTTACAGGCCCTAATGAATGTTTTATTGTTGGGAATAGCTGGGCAATACGTGTCAGTGTGCACGTTAGAGCTTGTAGCACCATAGACCTTATAACACCATCAGCTTGTAGCAACATAGACCTTATAACACCATCAGCTTGTTGCACCATAGACCTTATAACACCATCAGCTTGTAGCACCATAGACCTTATAGCACCATCAGGTTGTAGCACCATAGACCTTATAACACCATCAGCTTGTAGCACCATAGACCTTATAACACCATCAGCTTGTTGCACCATAGACCTCATAGCACCAAACAGCTTTTAGCATCACAGACCTCATAGCACCAACAGCTTGTAGCACCATAGAGCTCATAGTACCATAGAGCTTGTAGCATCACATAAGTTAAATCCATGAAAGATGAATGTGCACAAGTTGGGAAATGACCACTTCTTCACTCTCTTTGTGTATGTTCATACCATCCCAATACTGTATATTTCTTTTTATCCATTCACGTTATTTCACACCTCTCTCCCGTCACCCTCTCCTCCATTCTAAAATGCTCATGAATTTCTCCATTCTTTACACAATCCATCCTACTGGTGCCTGCAGCTGTTCTGAGAATTGTACCGTAGAAATTTCTTTGTCACTCAGTGCCAAGTTTCACTCCTGTGTAAGTGTTAGCAGTAAAACATTTGTTGCATTTTCTTTTGAACACATTTTATGAATATGAGATGTCACTGTCTAATGAAAAACATATATACAATATCAGTTGACATCATCACTTGAAATCTCTGATATTTTCACAGGGATACATTCAATAGCTTTCATCCTCATGTACCATTCAAATTTAAAAATATCTTAATACTAGTACTTTTTAATCTCTCATAAAATGAATGACAGGTGGCCCTGAAAAACGTGATAAAAGATTTATATATGGACTTCTGGTACAGTATGTAACTTGCTTATATGTCAATATTGTTTGCAGTGAGGTAGGTGTGCTTCGAAAAAACACTTAAAACATAGAAAAAACGCTGTTAAAACATGGTAAAAACATATTAAAACAAGGTAAAAACACTATTTAATCTGAAAGAATATCTCTGCAGGTACACACAATATATGACTTATTATACAGTGGTCTCCAAAGTTCACATATCAGCTTGAGCATATTATACATACAGTAGACCCTCTCTACAGTACACTGGATCAACTGGGAACAAACCCAGTCTGATAAAGCTGATAATTCAGTAAGTCTGATGGTCCCCCCTGAAGTGGGATTTCAGGCACACAATGGAAAATAATTGAGTGAAGTAGCATATTTCAGTACTAAAAATGAAAATTATACCCATTCTACACTTACGCAGCCCATACTTTCACACCCTTGTCATAGCACTTCATGACTAGTCTATGCGGGTTGAAAATACCACTGCCAGCATTGGTAACTGCATTCTGGGTCACTCCAGACAGGGGAAACAATCTGGTAGCCCTGCATCATGCGCCTCATGTAATGTTCAGCACGCGTTAACGGCAAAAAAAAAAAAAAAAAAAAAAAAAGTGTCTGGTGGGCGCAGAGTTGTCCGGCAGGTCCACATGGTTTTCCCTCAGATTCTTAGTTTGAAATAATAAATCCCCAAAGATTCGTACTACGAAACAATAAATCCCAAAGATTTTTACATTGAAATAATAAATCCACAAAAGATTCTTAATTTGAAAAAAATGCCCCAAGGATTCTTTGAAATAATTAATCCCACAGAGACTCCTACCTTGAAATAATAAAGCTCCTAGAGATCCTTACTTTGAAATAATAAATCCCGGAAGATTCTTAATTTGAAATAATAAATCCCCCAAAGACTCCTACTTGGAGATAATAAATCCCTTATAGGTTCTTACTTTTACGTAATAAATCTCCGACGATTCTTACTTTAAAGTTATAAATCCCCAAAGATTTTTGCTTTGAAATAATAAATCCCCCAAAGATTCTTCATGTAAATAGCTTTGCAACATTTCTTAGAAACTTTTTTCTAGGACACTTCTTTTTTTTTTTTTTTTTTTTTTTAAGGGATGGGACAGAGAGGGGCATGGAAAAAGATTAGCTGGAGCTGGAGGAAGGACAGTCTAATAGAAGACGACATAATCGTCCTCTCTCTGTATTTCCTGCTGTTTATGACCTCCAGTCTCTGAAACACAGTGTGTCCAGGTATCTCAAAACCAATGGATCTTGAATTTGGCTCTGTTATTTTGTTTATAAATTATTATTTTTTCCAAGGAGCAATCTTGCTTGCTTCTGGCCTTTGGTTCCTTTTTCCTTGCATTGAAAAAAGAAAAAATCTGACCTGGAGGTAATTTGTGTGTGTAGGGGCAATTTGTGTATATAGAGGCAATTGTGTCTGTAGAGGCAATTTGTGTCTGTGGAGAAAATTTTTTTGTGTTGAAGCAATTTGTGTGTGTAGAAGCAATTTGTGTGTTTAGTGGCAATTGGTGTGTGTAGAGGCAATTGGTGTGTGTAGAAGCAATTTCTGTGAGTAGAGACAATTTCTGTGTGTTGAGTCAATTTGTGTATTTAATGGCAATTAGTGTGTTTGTGTGTGTGTGTGTGTGTGTGTGTGTGTGTAGAGGCAATTTGTGTGTGCAGAAGCAATTTCTGTGTAGAGGCAATTTGTGTGTGTAGAAGCAATTTGTGTGTTTAGTTGCAATTGATGTGTGTAGAAGCAATTTCTGTGTGTAGAGGCACTTTGTGTGTGTAGAGACAATTTTGTGTGTGTTGAGTCAATTTGTGTATTTTGTGGCAATTGGTGTGTGTGTGTGTGTGTGTGTGTGTGTGTGTGTGTGTGTAGAGGCAATTTGTTTGTGTAGAAACAATTTCTGTGTGTAGAGGCAATTTGTGTGTAGAGCCTATATGTGTGTGTCGAAGCAATATGTGTATAAAGAGGCAGTTTGTGTGTGTAGAGGCAATATGTGTGTGTAGAGGCAATTTGTGTGTGTAGGGGCAATTAGTTTGTACAGAGGCAATTTGTGTATGTAGAGGCAATTTCTGTGTGTAGAATCAAATTGTATATGTAGAATCATTTTGTGCGTATAGAGGCAATTTGTGTGTGTAGACTCAATTTTTGTATGTAGAATCAATTTGCGTATGTAGAGGCAATTTATCTATATAGAGGCAATTTGTGTATGTAGAGGCAGTTTGTGTGTGTGTAGACTCAATTTCTTTATGTAGAATCAATTTGTATATGTAGAGGCAATTTGTGCATATAGAGGCAATTTGTGCATGTAGAGGCAGTTTGTGCAGGTAGAGGCAATTTGTGCAGGTAGAGGCAATTTGTGTATGTAGAGGCAATTTGTATGTGTAGAGGCAATTTGTGTATGTAGAGGCAATTTGTATGTGTAGAGGCAATTTGTGCAGGTAGAGGCAATTTGTGTATATAGAGGCAATTTGTGTGTGTAGAGGCAATTTGTGTGTGTAGAGGCAGTTTGTGTGTGTGTAGACTCAATTTCTTTATGTAGAATCAATTTGTGTATGTAGAGGCAATTTGTGCATGTAGAGGCAATTTGTGCAGGTAGAGGCAATTTGTGTATGTAGAATCAATTTGTGCAGGTAGAGGCAATTTGTGCAGGTAGAGGCAATTTGTGCAGGTAGAGGCAATTTGTGTATGTAGAGGCAATTTGTACGTGTAGAGGCAATTTGTGTGTGTAGAGGCAATTTGTGTGTGTAGAGGCAATTTGTGTGTGTAGAGGCAATTTGTGTGTGTAGAGGCAATATGTGTGTGTAGAGGCAATTTGTGTGTGTAGAGGCAATTTGTGTGTGTCAACCCTCTCTGGGACTGTTACGTTTTATATGATAAACAAATAGTAACGCAACCAGTATCTTAACTGAACCAGTGTATGTCTCGGATGGTTACCTTTTCTATGGCCTATTCACCAAACATTGGAGGGTTCGCAGTTTCGTTACTACTCATTTCTTTTATGAAATATTTTGTCTAGGTAAACAGCAGATTAATCTGCGTAGTTAGAACCCATACGAACATTGATCTTCAGTATCATAATAACAAGAGTGTACTTTAGATTAGATCTTGAATTTGTTTCTCTGTTGTTTTGCTTTTATTTTTTCTTGGAGGGAACAATCTTGCGGACTTCTGATCTTTGTTTCCTAAATAAAACACTTTAAAAACAATTATTCCCTATCATCCCCATATGTTGGGAGTATCGATGAGAACTAATATATTTTTGCGGTGCTGGCAAGTTTTACCTACAGTATTGTGTATTCAGCCACTATTCTGCCTAGTTACTCTGTCTTTACTATAAACAGAATCGACTTATCTATTAACTTCGGTCAAAATTCTTGGTGTACCAGTAGCGCAGATGAAAAGTTAATCGAGTTAGTCCGTGAAGCGTTTGACTGGTAGGATTTCTCTCAATTATAAAAATCGTCAGGTGGATTAGCATAAGACCTAAGCAACTACGCAAAAGTCCTACACAGACGAGAAGAACCACTAGGGCTGCATTATGGGACGTTACCTAAGGTGTACAGGAGTGAAGTACCTTGTGTCAGAAAAACCTTAATTATTAACTGACACAGCACGCCACTAAGAGAGATGCACCCACATCTAAAAATATGCTAATGCAGTGAAAGGTTATATGACTGGTAGTCACTGGTAGAAGAGAGAGAGAGAGAGAGAGAGAGAGAGAGAGAGAGAGAGAGAGAGAGAGAGAGATTTTACCTCAAGGGGAAAACGGACGGTGTACCAGAGATGAACTGGCAGTGCATTCTTAAACAAGAAGGAGAAAGTACGGGTGAAGTAAGGAGCGCTGAAATCCACCGCCAACCATCTTTCGTGAGTCAGTGAGCATCACATTCACGAATAATATGTTCCTGCAAGCAGGAAAAAAATAGTGTTAGGTCGGCATACATTTTAGTGTTGTGGGTTTCCTTTGCCTTGCCTTGGTAAGTATGGGTTAAGGAAAGTTTAGGTCAGGCTAGGTTAGGAAAGTTTGGGTTGAGAATAATTATGCCTTGGTATTTTTATGAATATGAAGTCACGTTCATATAATGGCATTTTTGTAGTGTTTTTAGGCTTCCTTTAGGTATTATTGTGCCAACGACCTAAAGACTTGACAGTATACAGCAGAATGTTGTGGTGTTCATTACAGCCTCTCTCTCTCTCTCTCTCTCTCTCTCTCTCTCTCTCTCTCTCTCTAACCATTCTGTTCAACTTAAGAAAGAATTCTAGTAGGGCAGAAGTTAAAGA
>NC_137001.1:14417554-14465054 GCF_032717465.1 Coenobita brevimanus
GATATACTGATAGATAAAATGTTCCACGTATCATGCTTTTGGAGAAAAATGTGTCTTAGAAATTAAATCGCTTAACTGGAGTCGACAGGTAAGAGAATTTTGTGCCTAATTTTCGATCCTTTATTTATGGAAATCAAACTTAGCGCCAAAAAACTGTGTACAGAACGTGAACTGAACGTAATCAATACCGTCTTTCTTGGTAGTTTGTTAGTCTGTTGGGGTTGGTTTCGTTAGAGTAAAGGAGAAGACAGAAAAAGCAGAGGTCAAACTTAGCGCCAAAACACTGTGTACAGAACGTGAACTGAACCTAATCAATACCGTACTTTCTTGGTAGCGATGTCGGGGTCGTGGAGTGATGGCGTCGGGAGTGGATGAGAGTCACGCTGCTGAGCACTTCACCGCCGTGGATTATGCTCTGTTTAGTCTCATGCTGGCGGTGTCGGTCGGTATCGGGGGTGTGGCCAGCCTGGGAGTCGCGGCAAGGAGTCCACGCGGGAGTACTTGATGGGCAGCGGCATGGCATGACACCCTTCCCTGTGGCACTCTCTCTCCTTGGTGGCATCATCTCGGCTATATCTGTACTGGAGTGAGTCTCTCTCTCTCTCTCTCTCTCTCTCTCTCTCTCTCTCTGTCAGGGGTTCACTATTCAACAAGAAGAGTGATGCAGTAAATTCCTATAAATTCTTTCCATAGACAAATCTTTCAGTAAATTAACATGATATTCAAAACAAGTCATAGCAGAATATTAATGGCTAAAGCTGAAGGAGTAAACATCTCTCCTAGTCAGTTTCTAATTCTTCATCCTCTCCACTCTGTCCCTCCATCTCATCCTTGGTCTCCCCCTCCTCCTCTCCCCCTTCACCTCACTCTCCCACTCTTCTAGTTAGTCTCTCATTCTACATCCTCTCCACTTCCATCCCTTCATCTCATCCCTTGGTTCTCCCTCTCCCCTTCCTTCTCACTCACATAAACTCTTCTAGTCAGTCTTCTCCCATTCTCTAAAAGTATTTCCCTAAACCCATTTCAATCCCATCCCTATTTTTCTTCAGGGAATCCCACTGAAGTGTACTTCTATACGGGTCACAAATAGTGGTCACTCTGCTGGGCGTGGTGTTGGGCAGCATCGTCACCCACCAGCTCACCCTTCCACTCTTCTACAACTCTGCGCTCTTGTGTCCATTAGTCAGGTCAGTGTTTGGCCTCCACTCTCTTTCACTCTAACTGGGTGTAAACTTGACAGTTCCTTTTCTTAACTTGGTCTAAAATGCCATACTCTTTTCCTAACTCTGGTCTAAAATTGTCATTCTCTTTTCCTGAAACTGGTCTAAAATGTCATACTGTTCACTAACTTGGTCTAAAATTGCCAAACTATTTTACAACCTGGATGAGGGTAACTTTGGCCTGAGTGGCCACCGTGGCAGTGCAATTAAAGGTCTTGATCGCTACTGTGTCAGTGGGAAGCAGTCTGTTTGGAGGCAGGCTGGCACCCAGTTGATGATGGCTTTGGCTCCTCTCACGCTGTGGTCTGGGGAGGTCGTCCCTCTTTGTATGATGTGGCTGCTGCTGGATGCCACAACCTGTCCAGGTACGGTGGTGAAGTGGTTAACATCCCGGTGAGCTTTTCTGGCACTAAACTGGATGGCAGGGTTGTGAGGCAGGCACAAAATATGGTGAGGCTCTGTTGTCCCTGTGCGTCTTCTCATTTGGCAATCCTCCGCAGGCACTGAGGGGCACTTCACATGCCATATGCATGGTTCCTACTATTATATCCTGGGCATTTGGTGACTATTTCGTTGTTATTCTCCTCTATTTCAGGCAATTCTCTATAACTGTATCATTTATAACTTGGTGAGAACCCAGTAAACTCTCCGGCTTTGTGATGTTGTGCACCTGCTTTTGTGGTTCATGTTGAGAGTAGTGCACGAATCACAAAGACGTAATCATGATGCTGGTATTAAGGACCTGCATTATAGAAGCTGAGTGCACGAAAATGTAAACAAGCCTTCAGTTTGGACTTATTGGGGGAACACTTGTTATTACAGTTAAATGTGATTGGCCTGCATCCCACACAACGGCGTGAAGTAAAGATTAAAAAAAAAAGTTCAAACATATTACCGTACAGACACACAAGTATCTTCCAAACTGTGACGAAAACATAACGGAAATATCGAACCATCTGAAACACACACTATAGATGCGGCGCGTGACTCTGAGGTTGTTATTATCGTGCCCTGGCAACGTACCATTGAAAAGTGCATCTGATTTCGAGTATAATATGAGACGCATGTGCTTCGTGTATAATACGTTCGTGTATAATAATATTCATGTATAACAGATTCGTGCATAATATGATTCGTGTAAATTCTGATACGAAATCGGACGCACTTTTGAATGGTAGGTTGCCAAGGTACGATAATTACAACCTCAGAGCCGTGCGCCGCGACTATAGTACTGATAGGGTTTTTCACTTCATTTCGCCATTTTTTTTTTTTTTTTAAGAGAACTGGGAAGACAGTTGCTTCTTTGACTGTACATGATCATAAAATGTTTGAGAATTTCCTGTAAATAATAATAATAATAAATAACTCAGTTTCAACAATATGGCCATGTATGCTCACCAACCTCACGCCATTGTGTTGGGGGAACTTGGAGATGGGATGCAACCTGGAAACATTGCAAGATTAAACACAGTAAAAGATATATTTGTCTTCGTAGTGGTGATTTCCTTCGTATGACGTACTCCCTTAGTTTTCCTTAGAGGCAGATTGCTGTATTTAAATTATTAAGAAGGTGTGCCAATAATGGGATTAACTGGGGTAAATTGCCTCACTTGCGTTTGATATATCTCCCATAATCTGAATATATTGTTTGGAGATAGGAAAGATGATGATGATGATGATGATGATGATAGTAGTAATAAATAATAATAATAATAATAATAATAATAATAATAAATAATAATAATATTAATAATAATAATAATAAAAATAATAATAATAATAATAATAATAATAATAATAAATAATAATAATAATAATAATAATAATAATAAAAATCATAATAATAATAATAATAATAATAAGTAAAATGCCGAGAATAATGACAAGTAAACACGACACCCCTGGGAGAAGCCTACGGAGGGGCAGACAGAGCGCGACCTGACCCCGGGCGACAGAGACATAAGTCCGCCCCGGCCACGCACCCCTGTAACCTGGAACTCGCCCGCCGCCACCAAAGCAACAAAAGGAGACTATCTTGCGGGAGAGCTGACCCTCAACAGGATCGGGATGGAGCCATTACTCTACAGTAGCTCCAGGCAGCAACCCAGCGACAGCCGGTAGCCGCGCCATTTTTTAGACGACCTGCAGCCGCTCACCCCTTCTTCAGATGGCCAGTAGCTGCTCCTGCCTTTGTCAGGAGACGGCCGGTAGCTTCTCTGAAGGTGCCCTAGAGACAGCCAGTAGCTGCTCACTCCTCTTTCAGGAGACAGCTGGTAGCCGCTTCCGCCTTCGTCAGTAGACGGCCGGAAGCCACTCCGAAGGTGCCCTTGAGATGTCCAGTAGCTGCTCACCTCTCCTTCAGGAGACAGCCGGTAGCCGCTCCCATCTTCATCAGGAGATGACCAGTAACCGCTCCCCCACACAGGCCATGGCCAGTAGCCGGGCCTCAGTGATGACTGGAAACTGCTCCACTAAGAGGCCTTGGCCAGTAGCCAGGCCCTACTGCAGGAGATGGCCAGCAGCTGCCCCTCCATCAGGTGCTGCCACACCCCTACAACGTGACATCCTCCAGGAGGAGGGTCCCAGTCCTGTGGACCTGTGGAGAGGCCCTGTGCTCCCAGGGTTGTACCCCACCCAGCCGGAGCTCACTCCTGACAGCATTCCCGATGGCAGGAGACATCAGCCACTGGGCCCCAAGGCAACCCCCAGGACCTCAAGGCGAGGCCTCTTCTCACCCCGACACAGATGACTCTTGTCCTCCATCTGGCGCCTAGGTGAGAGCTTCAGGAGGCTGTTTGGCCCCAGCCCTGAGGGCCGCAATCCAACTCCCAGCCCTGACAGTGCAGGGCCCTTCGCTGCTCCTAGCCCCGGATGAGAGAGGACGCCCCTACGAGTGATCCTGTGGCCGCTGGGCACAGAGGCCTAAGCGGGGCTCAGTCCTCATCAGGAGTCGGGCTGTGAGTCCTCCCTCCCCCCACCACTAACAACGCCGCCACCCCACCAACAGTGAATGACAGTTAAGAGTGCAATGACAGTGTAATAGTGACTGGAATATCGGGCAGTGTATAATCCAAGGGAACATAAGTCCAAGGCCTAATAATATGTGATAATTATGATTTAGGCAAACAGTGACATAGTGAGAGTAAGAAGAAAGATCTAATAAAAGTGCAGTGATTTCAGTGAACATGAGACTCGGCCTTCAAAGTGTAATTCCTCTGCACTGCAAGACCAGTGGTATAATTGCCCAGGCCAAATACAGTTTATATTTCCCCAAGTGACAGTGATCTATTCCCCTGCCCGAAATACTACAAATACTATTTAGTGTGCCATTCACCTGCTATCCTGAGCTATTTTCTAAATAGTATCCTTTGTGATACTACGATAATAGTAGATGACTTATAATTACCCAGATTCCTGTTGTTGTGACATCTACCTGTTCCACGTATAGAATTATTCAATACACGCGTAAGGTTGTTGCCTTGAGTTTTTATGTCCTGTCTCTTCCTTATTTGTCTAAGCTCCAATCTAGAAAGAGAATCCAGCTGCACACTAGGCATTCAGGGGATGGGAAGATGACCCTTAAACACCTAGCATAACACTGGTGGACAGCGGTGGTTCTCGACCCGGGCATACAAGAGAGCCATTCAGGAAATACCGGCAAAATGGCAAACAAATCTCATGTGTAATTGCCTAAATTTCACCCAGAACAGTACGATGTCCACACGTATCTGGCAATTATTAAGACATTGCTAGATATCGGGATTGAGGATGACAAACAAAAAATATCAGTAACACTCCCACTACTGGGCAAAGCAGTGAGAAATACCACGTCAAAAATCGGGGCTCACATGGAAAAACTTCATGAAGCTTGTGATCCAAGCCATCACACCCTCATTAGGAAAAGTAATGGCACTATCCCAGTTGGAGAGCCTGACATATGTTGGCAATTTGGATGATACTTTAATCCAGGCCAGACACTTGGTAACTGCTGCCAACCCAGGAACAGCTCATGTTTAACACACTTATCAGGATCCTCCCCAGTTTTGTCAAAAAACATTTTATAATACACGACCCTACAGGAGACCTGCATAAAGATATTCAGGTAACGAGGCGCCTTCTAGCCATGCACTCCACCCCTCAGCACGTCGACACAATCAATCAGTTTCCCACGAACATCATCGCGAATGACCCTTGGGAATTTTCTGCTTGCAGCCACGAATGCCCCATTCACGACATTCGCAAGCAGCTAAAAGCTGCCCAGCACAGCAGAACAACTCAAGAGTGCCTACAAGCTGCCCCACCATATGCCAATTGCCCCGAGCCTAAGGGAAAGAAAACCCCAAGAAGAAGGCACAGAAGGCGCCCCCCACTGCCGCCACACACCCTTATATTGACGGGGGCCACCTCATATCCCCCCCCCCCAGTCTACGACATGGGGAAATGGCACGTTTCCTTTCGCTCTCCTCCCTGTATCTCTTCTCTTTTACTATCCTCTCTCTCTAATCTACCCTCACCCACCTCCTTTTTCTAGGTCACCTTCCCTACCCCACACCCAACCTCACCATCCCCATGGACCCCCAGCTCATCCCCAATAACCTCACCAGATGCCTCACCACTCGCCACACCTCACACCTCAGCTCCTGCCACACCACCACCGCTGCCAATACAACCACCCCCAACCAAGCCACCACGGTTCCAGCACCGTACACCGCCCACCACCACCCCCACACCAGCACCATCCCCTTGCTTCACACCCACTGCCCACCTCACACTGCGAGCACAGGACCCTGCCACCACCCAAGCCACCCTACCACCAAACACCAAGATGGTGCTACAAGACCGCATTGCCTCCTCACCGCCCGCACCTCACGCCACCACACCCGCCGCCTCACCACAACCACAAATTCTTTTCCACAGCCGGCCTCCCACCTCCTCTCCTCCAGCCTCTTCACCCTCCACACCTAACGCCACCTCACCTGCCACCTCGCCACCGCTACCCACCTCCAGTACCAGAGCACCCTCACACCCCCATGCACCACCCACCTCAAGCACCACCACCTCGCCCATGCCCATCATTGGAGAGCAACCCAAAAGTATCCCAAACTGGCGCACCACCTCCACCGCCACGCCACATGCAGCCAAAGCATCAAGGGGGCGCACACCCACCTTACCACCCACTCCCACCCTACAACCCGCCATCAACCGCTATGGCCGCCTTTCACGTCCGCCCGCAAGACACGCCACCACCTACGCAACCCCAACACCACCTTCCTCACCGCCAACCACCACTGCCAACCCTCCCACTAACTCCTATGACTGCCACATCTCACCCTCACCTTCTCTACCTGCTTCCCCCTCCCCATCTCCTCCCACCTCACCTCCCAGCACGCCGCATCACACCTCACCTGAGGACACACCAAAACCCAGCTCAAACCTCTCCCCCACCCCCTCCCTGCCACCCTCTCCATCCTCCAAGCTCACCACCGTGTGTTCTGCCCATGCACCAAGCACTCCTCCACCCAACCAGACTCCACTCCACCCTACCCACCACCCACCACCACCCCCAGCGACGTCACCATCCCTCCACCCCCAAACACCTCACCTTCCTCCCCATCCCCCATGCCCATCTCCACATGTCCCACCCACGGACCAACTGCTCCTCCACCCGCCCACAGTTTACCCCGCCCACTGCCCATCACCAATCCCAGCACCACCACCGCATCGCCACCCTCACGCACCCCACCCACCTCCCCACCACCCTCAACTCCACCACACTGCCCACTCGCCACCCACACCCACCTTAAAGACCACCATCACACGTTCCAGCCACCTTTACCGCCTACCCATCCGATACGCCCCCTCCCCTACACCACCCACCTCACCGCAAAACCACACTCCCCCTCCTAACACGAGTTCCACCACAGTCCTGCTACACCAAGCCCAAATCCTGGCTACCACCACTCCCTAGAGACATCACGACACATTGCCCCATTATAAAACCCCACGCTCCCCGGCGATCTCCAGCATTCAACACAGCTCTGTAGTGGAGACAAGACCTACTAACATGAGAATCCAACAAGCCACATGGGCGCCGCCCTAGGGACATAAACATCGCGTCCATGGCCCCCTCCACCTCCTGCGACTCCTCCATACCACCACTGACACGTCCACCCTTTTCGTCACCTGCGACACCCAGATGGACGAAAACTCAGCCACCACAACATGGAAAGCCCTCCTTCAACATCTTCAACCCATGCACCACACCAACAACACCAAAGGGTATCACTTCTAGTCACGGGGATGTGACCCTGACGACGGTGGTAAAATGCCAGGAATAGTGACTGAGGGCAACACGACACCCCCGGGAGGAGCCTACGGAGGGGCAGACAGAGTGCAACCCGACCCTGGGTGACAGGGATATAAGTCCACCCAGACCGTGAGCCCCTATGACTCAGAACTCGCCCGCTGCCACCATAGCAGGATAAGGAAAATACCTTGCAGGCGAGCTGATCCTCGACAGGATCGGGGTGGAGCTATTACTCTAGCTCCAGGCAGCACCCCAGTGATGGCCGGTAGCCACGCCCTTTTTGAGATGGCCTGCAGCCTCTCACCCCTTCTTCAGGAGATGGCCAATAGTCGCTCCCGCCTTCATCAGGAGACGGCCGGTAGCCACTCCGAAGGTGCCCTTGAGATGGCCAGTAGCCACTCACCACTCCTTCAGGAGACGGCCAGTACCCGCTCCTGCCTTCGTCAGGAAATTGGCTGACAACTGCTCCGAAGGTGCCATTGAGATGGCCAGTAGCTGCTCACGCCTCCCTCAGAAGACGGCTGGTAGCCACTCCCCCACACGGGCCATGGCCAGTAGCTGGGCCTCAGCGTCGGCCAGAAGCCACGTCCCTAAAAGGCCACGGTCAGCAGCCGGGCCTCTGTCAGGTGCTGCCACACCCCCATGACCCGACATCCTCCAGGAGGAGGGGTCCCAGTCCCGAGGACTTGTGGAGAGGCCCTGTGCTATCCCCAGGGTTGTACTCCACCCAGCCGGCTCCAGAGTGACCCTACCTGAAGGACTTCGACGACAACCAATGCCGCGGCTCACTCTTCACGGCGCCACCAACAGCAGGAGACCAAAGCCACCGGGCCCCCGAGGCTGTCCCCAGGACCCACGGGCGAGGCCTCTTCCCACTCTGATGCAGACAACCCTCATCCTCCATCAGGCGCCTAAGTGAGTGCTTCAGGAGGCTGTTCGGCCCCAGCCATGAGGGCCACACTCCAACTCCCAGCACTGACAGTGCAGGGTCCTTTGCTGCCCACAGCCTTGGACGAGAGATGATGCCCCTACGAGTGATCCTGTAGCCGCTGGACACAGAGGCCACAGGCGGGACTCAGCCCCCATCAGGAGTCGGGCTGTAAGTCCTCCCACCACCCCCCACTAACCACGCCGCCACCCCACCAAGATTGAGTGACAGTGAAGAGTGCAGTGACTGTGTAATAGTGACTGGAATATCGGGCAGTGTATCATCCAAGGGAACATAAGTCCAAGGCCTAGTAATGTGTGATAATTTTGATTTGGGCAAACAGTGATATACGGAGAGTAGGAAGAAAGATCTAATAAAAGTGCAGTGATTTCAGTGAATATGAGACTCGGCCTTTATAGTGTAATTCCTCTGCACTGCAAGATCAGTGGTATAATTGCCCGGAATAAATAGTTTATATTTCCCTTCAAGTGACAGTGATCTATTCCCCTGCCCAAAATACTACAAACACAATTTAGTGTGCCATTCACCTGCTATCCTGAACTGTTGTCTAAATAGTATCCTGTGCGATACTATGATACTAGTACATGACTTATAATTACCCAGATTCCTGTTGTTGTGACATCTACCTGTTCCACGTATAGAATTAGTCAAGACACGGGTAAGGGTGTTGCCTTGAGTTTTTGTGTCCTGCCTCTCTCTTATTTGTCTAAGATCCGGTCTAGAAAGAGAACCCAGCTGCACACTAGGCGTTCAAGGGACGGGAAGCTGACCGTTAAACACCTAGCATAATAATAATAATAATAATAATAATAATAATAATGATAAAAATATCATCATCATCCAGTCCTACATTGCCCCTTGAGAGGCGTAGGAGCACGGGACTAGGCAAGTTGGTCCTGCCATTTAAGATGAGAGTGACCAGCCTCACTCATCCATGAGTGGTATTAAGTGAGCAATATACCCCCAACCATCCCTTGGATATAAACCTTCACCGGCTCAATCCGATTGGAGCGCCGTAATTACTCACTAAACTACCAGGCACCAAAATCTGGTTATATAGTTACCACCCAGCATAGTGAATTGTTTCCTGGTGTACAGGAAACCATTTGGCTTGTCACTCAGTGTAGAGTCACTCACAGGCAGAAGGAAGAGGAAAGAATGAAGGAATGAAAGATAGAAGAAGGAGTGTAAAGTCACCCGTAGGCAGAAGCAAGAGGAATGAATGAAGGAAAGAAAGACAGAAGAAGATGGAAGGAAAGAAGGATGGAGGAGAGGAATGGGCAGATATCCGAGAGCAGCACTACATAGAGTGAGTGGATGGTGAACCTCCCCACCTACCGCAGATAATGATTAATAATAATAATAATAATAATAATAATAATTAAAAATAATAATAATAATAATAATAATAATAATAATAATAATAAAAATAATAATAATAATAATAATAATAATATTAATATCACCACCTCTACCACCACCACCATAATCACCACCACCAATACTACTACTACTGTTACTACTACTACTACTACTACTACTACTAATAATAATAATAATAATAATAATAATGATAATAATAATAATAATAATAATAATAATAATAATAATAATGATAATAATGATAATAAAATACCACAATCCACTTTATAAAGCTCATGCCTTTTTTCTGTGTCACAGTACCTGGAGTTGCGGTTCAAGTCGAGGGCAGTGCGTCTCCTTGGAACCACGTGTCAGCTCGCTAAAATGTTCATGTATATGGGGGTGTGTCTCTACGCGCCCTCCCTGGCTCTCTCCACCGTCACCAATCTCTCTGTTCTTGGTTCCATGGTGCTTATGGGGCTCGTGTGCACCTTCTACATCTCTGTGGTGAGTTGCAAGGCGGGAACCAGTCAGGCAGTCTCAGTGTACGGCCACACTTGCTCGAAACATGTGATCGACAAGATGAAACGAAGCACTGGGTTAGGTCTGCTTCAGTGTCCGAGTTTGAGCGTTGGACGGACCCTGAGCCTTAGGTCCTCCCGTCGATCACATGTTTGGTGCAAGTATGGCTGTACCCATCGATCAGATTAGGGCAATTCAAATATCAGATCCATCTTAATTTTGGTCTACCCCATTCCGTTCACCTAAATTCAGTTCATTTGGGGTCATGCAAATTAAATTCAGACAGGTTTATCAGTGCAGGTGGGCCTGTCTCATCCATTTGGCCTTGTTATGTGAAGTTAGGTTAGGAAGGTCATGCTCAGTTAAGTCCATTCGTCTACTTAGTCTCCTTTAGGTCATGCAGATCTCCGTGGGTCCTTCACATTCATTCCCATTTAGATTAAGTCATGTCAGGTCAGGTTTCCTACTGAAACTACTTCCACTACTTCTGTGAACTGGAGAACCATCAACAAGAATCATTCACCCTTTGAGAGATATTCAAACGCTAGTCCTATATTATTAACACTGGAAAGAATACTGGAGCCTTATCTCATTCTCTTATGTAATCCAGAAATCAAACATTGCCATTTTGCCTATATAGAAAAAAAAATGAAAAAAATGTATAATAGTCTAATTATATAAGTTTTGTCAGCACAGAGAGCGACTTGGAGAGCACCTTGATCTTCACTAAATGCTCCTTGCTTGAAAATGAGTCGGTAACGTGAAATACACAAGGGAAATAGGATGGATGAGAATGAGTGTAGCTGCTACGCCTTTCAAACCAAGGACTCATTTTCGTGTCGGTATATCAGTCTTTACGTATATGCAGGTTACATGATTTCTCTCTCTCTCTCTCTCTCTCTCTCTCTCTCTCTCTCTCTCTCTCAATTGGAGGGGTTTTATTTAGCCTTCATTAATTCCTTCGGAGGTCTATCCAAAGTAAAAGTAAAAAAAATATAATAATAAAATCGTTCGTAGGTATCAAGAATAACTACAAAAGACGTCAGCGTAAGGAAGGGGTTAAGTGAGAGGGAGATGTAGTCTGTTTTGTCGTCAAGGAGTCTCCCTAACACCTCTTCCTCAGCGATTTCTTTTTGGATGTGGGTTAATATCCTTTTGTACGTTATTTATGCAGAGTATGGCTATGTTTGAAGGATTTACGTACCGGGTAACGCAAAAGAGGACAGTGGGATATAATAAGCAAAATAAATCACTTGGGAAAAGGCGTTAGGGAGCTTCCTTAACTGACGGGGCTGTGTGGTTGCAGGGTGGTGTGAGGGCCGTGGTGTATACTGATGTGATGCAAACGCTGGTCATGTTCGGCGGGGTGCTGGTCGTGGTCATCATCTGCTGCCAGGAAATTGGTCTTGTCAATGTCTGGACCATAGCTGACCAGGGCTCCAGGATAGAGTTCTTCAAGTGAGTCACTGTTACTTCGGCGCAAATTCCAAATGACGGAAAGCGCCAGAATCTGCAATGGGAGTACCGTTTGATTCTTGTGATAGGGGAAATGTTTGTATTTTAACCGTAATGCACAAAACTGTGTGTGTGTGTGTGTGTGTGTGTGTGTGTGTGTGTGTGTGTGTGTGTGTGTGTGTGTGTGCGTGTGTTGAGAGGAGATAATATGGTGTGCGTTTAATTTCAATAAAAAACAATCTACTGGCATTTTGCGCACATGTATAATAAAGCCCATTTATTCGAGTCAGTTTCATAAAATTCAGCGTGTTTGAAATCATAAAAGAAAATATAACCAT
Source organism: Coenobita brevimanus (assembly GCF_032717465.1). Lineage (NCBI taxonomy): Eukaryota > Metazoa > Arthropoda > Malacostraca > Decapoda > Coenobitidae > Coenobita > Coenobita brevimanus. The sequence goes on from NC_137001.1 coordinate 14,429,708, forward strand.
AAAGTCATACAGGTAAGAGTTAACTTTAGAGTCGGCTTTATAATATTCAACGACACTGAAATAATAATAAAAAAAAATATATATATATATGACCATACAGTAACAGGCCACACTACAGCCTCCTGTTTCTGCCATAGCATGAACACAAGTCCTTTCGTGCGCCACACCTTCTGGTCGACCACCGTGCTTGGCTTCTTCTTCACCATGGAGGCCATTGGCATCAACCAGCCCAGCTACCAGAGATTTGCTTCCATCGGCAACCTCGCTATGGCACAAAGGTTAGATGGCCTTGTTTACATCTCTTTATCCATTGGTCTATCTACCTTCCTATTTATATTGAAGGGAGACTAACTGGTTGTAAAAGTTTTAGAAAGATGCTTAGAAGTTTTATAGATACGAAAGCAGTTAGAGGTGATGGTAGGAGTTCATTGATAGTAAGACTGTGGTATAAAAGATAAAGCTGCGAGGAACGTGGTGGATAGAGAGGAAGGGGACAACGGGAATGACAAGTAGCGAAGTTTAAAGCGAAAGCAGTGAGGTGAGTACTGAGGGAAAAGATGAGTTAGAGTCAGTGAATTAGGAACAAATGGATCAGGAAAACGTGTGTTGATTGCGGGAGTGTTTGGTTAGGAATGCAAGGGTAGCAAGGAGTTAGAAAGGTTCAATTTGGTGGGATGCCTATGTTGAATGGGCAGTGGGGGAAAATGGGAGACGAGAGTGGATGCAAGACAGTCAAATGAATGAAGGGAATATGCTGAGGGTAAGAAGGGTGTGTGGATATCCGTAGAGAAGACAGGCACAACAAAACTGCGTAACCCCACTACATTCTCATGGAGTTGCATAATGAGAATTGAGTGTGGACACATTGCATATTTAAGTGTTCAGATTCATTTATGTTAAAATTCATAGGAGACTTTATATGAGTATAAAAATCCTCAAGGTAAGGGCTGAAAACACAGAATTCACATAAACTGTACAAATACTGGCCCAGCACAACACTGCTTAATCCACGTATCGTCCCAACACTAAACACGAACTATCATTTGTAGTGCTCAGAAGATCAGTCCTTCAGCTCACTGCAGGGTACTTCACTGACATACACTCACCAATGCTTAATTTATATGGACCTCGTAAGCCTCTTGTTTTTACTACAGGTTGGCCATCTCTTGCTGTGGGTGTGTGGCTGTTGTGGGGTATGTTGTACTTCTCTGTTAGTACATCTAATAATTTTTACGTTTTTGCCACAGGTTGGTCATCGCTTTTGCTGTGGGTGTGTGGTTGTTAAAAGGTACCTACTGATACCATTTAATCCTTAATTTACGTGTTTTTCCCCACAGGTTGGTCATCTCTTTTGCCGTGGGTGTGTGGCTGCTGTGGGGTCTGTTCTGCTTCTCCGGCCTGGTTGCCTATGCTGCCTTCAGAGGCTGCGATCCCTTGGCATCAGGCAGGATACAGAAACCCGACCAGGTGATCCCTTACCTGGTCATGCAGAAGTTGGGTCACCTCACTGGCGTTCCTGGGGTCTTTGTGGCAGCTGTCTATGGCGGCGCCCTTAGGTGGGTGATGTAGTGGTTCTTCCTTTTCTTAGCAGCAGCCATTATTATCACCCACATCCTTTATCATCACTCACATCCATCATCACTATCCATTATCATCACTCACATCTTTTATCATCACTATCCTTTATCATCACTCTCATCCTGAATCATCACTCTCACATCCATCATCACTTTCACATCCTTAAACATCACTCTCAAATCCTTTATCATCACTCACATCCATCATCATTATCCTTTATCATGACTTTCATCCACTTCCTTTATCATTACTCACATCCATCAACACTATCCTTTATTATCACTTTCATCCACATCCTTTATCATCACTCTCACATCCTTTATCTACACTCTCACATCCATTAACACTATCCTTTATCATCACTCTCACATCCTGTATCATCACTCACACATCCTTTGTCATCACTCACATCCATCATCACTTACACATCCTTTATCATCACTCTCACATCTTTTATCATCACTCACACATCCATTATCATCACTCTCACATCCTTTATCATCACTCTTACATCCTTTATCATCACTTAGTATTACCAGTATCTACCCTGCATCGCATATTTATTTCATACTCATATTCCATCATCCGCGCCCATACTAGCAGACTGAGCCATACCCACAACACACAAGATACTGCCACATGAGTTTAGTGATGCATTATTTCCGTCACTCTGCAATATACACATGCAAATTGGGTCTTTCCCTTATTATTTTTTCCCCCATAGAAATTTGTACAAGGGGAAAGGTGATGCCCTTGAAAAAGGAAATTATGGAGGCATAAAGCTTTTACACCAAATAATGAAGGTAATGGAGAGAGTTCTAGAAGGTATGATTAGAGAAAGAGTGAATATTGATGAGAGGCAGTTTGGGTTTATGCCAGGTAAAGGGACCACTGATGCCATATTTATTGTTCGACAGCTTCAGGAAAATATATAGGAAAGAAACGGGAACAGTACTTTGTTTTCGTTGCTTTGGAGAAGGCCTTTGACAGTCCCTAGAGAGGTGGTGAAGTGGACAATGAGAAAGCTTGGGATGGAGGAGTGGCTGGTTAGGGTGGTTATGGCCATGTATGAGGGTGCTCACACCCAGGTAAGGGTGAATGGAGATTTGAGTGATGAGTTTTCCATGAATGTTGGTGTGCATCAGGGGGTCAGTCTTGAGCCTCTTGTTGTTTATCATGGTACTTGAAGCCCTCTCACGTGACTTCAGAAATGGACTCCCGTGGGAGATGTATGCTGATGATTTGGTGATGATTGCAGAGAATGAAAGGGGGGGGGGGCAGAGGAAAGATTTACGAAGTGGAGAGATGGTATGGGGCACAATGACTTAAGAGCAAATGCAGATAAAACAAAAGTGATGATATCTAGGGTTGGGGGCGGTACTGTCAAAGACGAGGGAGGGTGGCCATGTGCGATTTGCCACAAGGGCGTGGGAAGTAATTCCACCTCGTGCAGTGTCTGTGATAAGTGGGTGCATGAGAGATGTAGTGGTATTAGAGGCAGACAGCGAGATAATGCTGATATTGTGTGCGTGGTGTGGCGGGGAGAGCAGGTGGAGATTGTCAGACATGAAAGGATTGAGCTTGTTGGTGAGTCTCTTGAGTGTGTGGAAGAGTTTTGTTATTTGGGAGACATGTCATGTGTTGGAGGTGGGGCAGGAGCTAGCACTGTGGCTAGAGTGTGGAGTGGTTAGAAGAAGTTCCAGGAGCTCTTGCCTCTCCTGACATTGAGAACGCTCTCCCTCCATGCTAAGGTATCTTTGTATGCAGCATGTGTTTGGAGTGTAATGCTGTATGGTAGTGGGACTCGAGCAGTAAAGGAAGAGGATAGTCGCTTGCTCAAACGTATAGAAATGATAATGATTAGGTGGATGTGCAGTGCATCCTTGAGTGTGAGACCCGGGGGGGGGGGCTAGGTTTACTGTGCAAGAGTTGAGGGATAGGATGGGACTGAAGTGTATTGGTGCTGTGATGAAGAACAGTAGATTGAGATGGTTTGGGTATGTGTAGAGGGTGGGGGATGATAATTGGTTGCAGAAAATGAGAAGTGTTAATGTTGCGGGTAGGATTGCGAGAGGTAGACCGAAAAAGACCTGGGACGAGGTCACTGAGTGTGACCTCAGGGATAGGGGACTGAAAAGGGAAGCTGCCAGAGACTGAGCAGCATGGACAGCCGCCAGTAGATGACCAAGGCCGAGTCATGCAAACCTGTTAGATCCTTCAAATATGAATGAACGATAGAACAATGATACAACCTATTCACGTTGGGAGTTCGGTTGTGAGAGGCAGACCGAAAAAGACCCGGGATAAGGTTACAGAGTGTGGCCTCAAGGATAAAGGACTAAATAGGGAGCTGCCAGAGATCAAGTAGCGTTGAGAGACACCATTAGGTGACCAGAGCCGGAGCATGCAAGCACGAAAGTTACGAACAATACCGGTACATAAACAATATTCACATCCATGTTCACAGCACTTCATCATCGAGTCAAAAGTCTGAAAACGTAATAATAGAGCAAATGATACCAACTGCCAATTGCTCATCACTTTGGGATTGTGCACGGACAACACCTCAAAATATTCTTGGATTCCAACCTGATCATCACTATCACATCTTTTGTCATGACCCTCACACTTTTCATCATTATTCTCACACTGGAAAATGAAAAAATAAACTCAATGGGCACGCCTAAGAACACACACACACACACACACACACACACACACACACACACACACACACACACACACACACACACACACACACACACACACACACACACACACACACACACACACACACACACACATTCACACACACACACACACACACACACACACACACACACACACACACACACACACACATACAGTGTTAAATACAAGCCAGTTATCAACTGGATAATCACTGTGGGGGTGCCAGGGGAACAGGAGTCCCCCTACTGCTGCCTCATTTGCTGAGTGAAGCGACTTCTTAAGACTGATGCAGGCTGCCAGCAGTCCTTGCTGAAACAATGGTTAGAATCCAATCAAGTGTAAACTTCTTGGTTGAAGATTGCCGAGGCTTCTGAATCTTTAACTAATGGTCCTGAATATCCATCAACAAGACCCTTGCCTGGAGCACTGAAAACTGCAAAACCGTGGTAGTTGCTGCAGTCACACTGATCTCCTTTCCCTTCCCAAACAAGGCTAACCAAACACCTTGTCCAGTCAGGAGGAATTATACCAGTACATTGAACAGCTTCTGCTACTGCAAGTAATCCCCATATATGGCTTCTTCCCCAGCTTTGATCAGTTTGGCCGGATGCCACAAAGACCAGTCGCCCTACCACTTTTCAGCCTTGTCACTGCCTTCTTGTATTCATATAAGGAAGACATGGTATTGTAGACTGGTGGGATGGCAGCAAGCGACTGCACATCAGCCAATGGAAGCTCCATGCTGCGTTCTGCTATACACAACTACTTAAAGTATTCAGGCCAATGAGCTCTCGAGTCACTCACTCTAGACATAAGCCATCTATCTACTATCTCAGCAGAGTTAACCTGAGAGGCAGGTTTGGGGTAGAGTTTCTTCAGGTTTTGATAGCAGGTCGAAGGTCATTTACAGTAAAAGACCTCCAATTCGACCATCAATAATCCAAACATCTCAATACTCCGAATATTGCAAGGCGATTTTTTTTTTTTTAATTTTCCAGGATTTTTCAAATTTTCGTGGGGTTTATCTAAAGATTTATCTGGCTTGGACTTGCTTTTCGACTTTGATGTATCTGCCTGCAACTATTCATCTACAATTCTTTGCATTTCCGGTGAGTAAAACAATAACCCATAACATTTTAAGCTTTATTTAATGATCCTATATATATATATATATATATATATATATATATATATATATATATATATATATATATATATATATATATATATTTAAATAACAGAACAGAGGAAGGAAAAACAAACGAATAAACAAAAAACAAATCCATGCACCAGATTACTGGTGTCTTCTGTTCATAAAATATCTGTAACAGTTATACTTGAACAGCAGTAGGTTGAAGTTTGGAGGGAAACAACTATGGGGAAGCGAGTTCCAGAGAAATGCAATTCGGGGAATGAAAGAATTCTGATAGGCAGAAGTTCTGCAGTATGGCTGAGTGACATTCCAGTCATGAGCGCTGCCAGCTGCACATGTAGCACGATGGAGGGCATGGAGAGGTGGCACAATGGACCCAACTTCGTCTTAGTATTTGCCATAAAAATATCTTTAAAATAACGCAAGGAGGCAACATTCCTTCTTACTTGTAGGGAGGTAGTTTATTAGTAATAGCACGGTTATTAATAATTCTAACAGCTTTGTTCTGATTTTGTCTACTTGTTTTAATGCAACCTCTCCACATCCACTCCACACGGGTGAGCAGTATTCAAGCTGACAGCGCACATGACTCTTATAAATTATAACTAATTGCTCATCAGTGAAGAAGTTACGGACTCTGTACAATAATCCAAGTTTCTTTGAGGTGGTTTTAGCAAGTGATCTGACATGAGAGGTCCAGCTGAGGGCATTGTTAAGCGAGACACCGAGAATTTCAATACTTTTGGAAATGGGAATATTTGTAGCATTGAAGGCAATATACGATTCTGGCAATACCTGTCTAATAGTAAATTGTATATACTTAGTTTTACTAGCATTAAATGAGACAAGGTTATTTTGTCCCCATTCACTGATCATTGATAAGTCTTGATTTAAAGCAATGGCTGTACTGAGTTGAGAGTTAGAGATATCAGACTTTGTAAATGGATGTCTAATTGTGAATGAACTATGAAATGTTGAGTCATCTGCATGTGAATGGATGGGATTGTGGGTGACAGATAAGAGATTACTAATATGAACAAGGAACAGGGTTGGTGCCAGAACTGATCCCTGCAGCACGCCGGTGTTAATTGAGTGGAAAGTGGAATATGCAGCATCTACTTTTACTCTTATTTTTCTGTTGCTGAGATACGAGGAAATCAAAGGAACAAAGAGTTTAGTCCATAGAAAGGGAGTTTGGACAACAGGGAACGGTGCCACACTCTGTTGAAAGCTTTAGAAATATTCAGGGCTACTGCATAAGTTTCTCCATGTAGGTCAACTGATTGATGGATGGTATGATTCAGGAGATTGAGTATGTCAATGGTGGATCTCTCGTGGCAAAAACCATATTGTCTATCACTAATTAATTTGTCGGATTCAAGATGTTTAACTATGTGCTTATTAATTACAGTTTCAAAAACCTTACCAAAAGATGTGACAGCTATTGGTCTGTAATCAGAGGGGTCAGAGGAGCTTCCTTTCTTTGGAATTGGGTGGATATTGGCTTCTTTCCATGAATTAGAGAATGTTTTCAGAAGTCCCTCCAGTTTTCCAAAAAAAAAAAAAAAAAAAACAGTAGTCCGAAAGACCCTCGGTCCCCTGGCACTCGGATTACAGGACTTTTACTGTACTTGAATGCCACCCTCTAACTCCTCAGGAATTTCCCTGACATACCTCTCTTTGTCCGTTCTTGATAAAACTCTTGACCGACAAGCCAGAAATCTATGTGGCCCTCAGTCCCCAGCCAGTCTAGAAGCATAACCCATCAACTGTTGCTAGAGTCTCTGGTGAGACAAATCCCCTACTTGATCTTGGGTATTCAACAACACATTCATCAGCTTCTCCCACAGTAACACACTTATGAGTACCCTACCACTCAAAAGGGTCAACAACAACACTGACCACACCAAACTGACTCCTGACTGACACTGCATACTCATTAATGCATTCCATACTCAAAACTGAATAGTTATATGTCACGGGGTTTTTATAATATCACTGGGTTTTTAAAATAAATGCTTAAATATTATTTAACTGATAATAATATTCAATAATATTGAAGAGCAGGGACAATGATTGTCTTGCTACATCAAGCAATGATTACTTTACCGGTCCGCTTCGCACGATTCTCAAGAACGAGAATTTATAAACTTTCTCAACAGTACACAGCAGAGACTAATCACTCAATTGCTGTTTATTAGTACTGTAGCCTCTGGAGAAAGTTACTTCACCTCTGACAATAAATAACTAATACTAACATCAGGTTCTTGGTGATGCTTAACTCCTAGAAGGCACAACGGATTTTAAGTTTAATACAAGACTGGTCTAAGTACCAGCTATGAAAGGCAAACGTTTATGCAAGCTAGGAGCTATATGGAAAATAAGCTTAATTATGGAGAAATGAAACAAGAGTTTACATTACATTAAGCTCAAGAAAAAGAACTGTTAAATTTATTGATTACAAAAATAAATTTAACGTTACAATTCAAAATCAAATTAATGAGATCGCACTCACTCACTCACTCGAGCTAAATTCTTACGCCTAGGAAAAAACACCTTAATTAAACTCTTAAACCTAGAAAAGTACAAAAAGGAAATACTGGTCGATGAATGCTTTGTATCACCAAGGGTGGGAGCACTGGATAACTGTGGTCAGTGGAGTTTGGGTGCTAGCTGACCTCTCCTCTCACACTTCTGGAGCACAGATCCTTCCTCCGTCAAAGCAAACACTGGACTGGGTAAGTCGTGGGAAAAAAGGGGGAGCAGTAGGCCGCATTTTTCTAACGGTCAAGTGAGCGAAACGCGCCCAAAACAAATCGCTCAGCGGAAGCGCTAATGTCTCACACAGAGACGATCACGTATGGCAATGAAAAATTGATTTGACAAAGCTTCCGTCCGAATGAGCGGTTAACTGAACAATAAACAGTGAGTTTTCCACTAATAGTTCGTGGCTTCTCACAAAAGGGAAATGTCGTGAATTTGATTCGTAACATTATATATGGCATCCAGAGATTTTCCCATATTTCATTTGTAGCCTTAGAACAGCAACATCAAGTCTGTGAACTGCAGAAAAGAACTCTGTTTTCCTGAAAACCAAGCAGTTCTACAGGATGCTCCAGGGTTCCTACAACAAGGTGGTCAGTCTCCTTAGCAACACCTTCAACAATGGAATAACAAGTCCAGCAGTGAAGATAAGGCTTCTGGAATCTGGATGCAGAAATTTTCAACTTATGGAATTTTTCAAAATACATAAAGTTAGAACTATTGGAATTCCTGGTTCTAAAGCCATGGGGACCTACTTATACACAATCCTCAAAGCCTTCCCTGTCAGTGCCAGTAACTGCACTGAAGTTGCTAAAGGCTAAAAGTGTATCCCACAAGGGGCACTGTTCCACACCTGAGTTGAGGCTAGTATAGAACAGGTCTTTTTCTTTGAGATAACTCATCTCAGTAAGTACATACACAGCAATAAGAGAGATAATGCCATAACTGAATCATACATAACTCTGTGCAAGAATCTTCAATACCGTGCAATCATTTGCTAATTCTTTGCTTCATCAGTCTCCACATCTTGATGTCTTGTACATCTGTTTGAACTGCTGTACAATATTTCATTCTTCCATCATCTACTGTACATGTACTTCCCTCACAAAAATATAAGTGTTCCATGTTGTCACACCGGAGGCAGTCTACAGTACTTGGAGGAAACAACTCCATTGTGCTTCTGTTTTCAACTACATCAGTTCTTATCCTAATGATCCAAGGATATGTTATTCCACATTTCTCAATGGATCACTTTCCTTTTTTTTTTTTTTTTTTTTTTTAATTACTATCACGTCAGTTTCTTCCATCCACATGACAATGCTGAGCCTAGTATATATTCCTTTTGAAGTTCTCTTGCAGCCATTTTGTTCAATTTCCTTCTCCATATCACAACTTTCAAAGCACACATTAGCCTTCCACTTCAAGTGACTATTTGCCACATTTCAAACTTTAGCTTTTACTTACATTAGTCATGCAAGAAAAACAATCATAGATTATAAATTTCTTGATAAAGTTATCATCTATGTATTTATCAAAGAACACATGAGGTCAGGGTGACACAGTGGTAGAGGGTCGGACTTGGGACTGGGGGGTCGTGAGTTGGAGCTATGCCAGGTAGCTGCCATGCCGGGAGGGGTAGTGCCCTTCTGTCATCTAGCAAGGCTATATGATCTAGTAAGGTCTAGCTCAAGGGAAAATTTCCCTTTCAAACAACACATTCAAATTATCAAACAATGTCCCACTTTCCACACAGTACGCTGTCCAGCTACAGTAACTCTATGGCTTGCCTGCTGTGGGAGGACTTGCTGAAGGATATTCCATACTTCAGCAAGATGTCAGATGCCTCAGCCACCAGAGTCCTTAAGCTCATATGTAAGGCTTTCTTCTCATGTTATCAGCAATAATTCTGCAGTTTTCAGGGGGCCATAAACTCTTTTAAAAATCATTCCCTGTGTTGTCAATACTCACTCAGCAATGCATGTTGTCCATGGTATTTATAATTGTATACAGTGGAACCAGATTGTATCATCAGCACTGAGTACTGCAAAATACTTTCCTTACATTCTGGTAAACACTATCTTGTGACACTGTGTATTGATGCTGCATGTTGGTGGCAGCTGTAGTGATGGGCCTGTCAGGCATCTGTGTGGGTGTGCTGGCAGGCAACCTGGGCAACATCTTCCACGTCATCGCCAGCATATCAGGAGCTGTCAAGGGACCAATCCTAGGCATCTTCCTGGCTGGCATGTGCACACCCTGGGTCAACACAAAGGTGGGCACAGGTTTACACTCTCCACATAAAAGTATTGTTATTTCATTTCATCATCCAATCTACGTTGCTCCATGAGGAGCATATTATTAATAGTCAAAAATTTTTGTATGTAACCTACAACTACAGGGATTTACTGTATCTTGCAGGCATTACCTCTCACACAGGGTGTTGAGAAGGGAGGGTATCAGCTCTTTCAAAACTAAAGTTTACCCTTCCCTAATGGTCAAACACATCACGCAGAATAAGTAAATGCAAATCATTACCTTCTTGTGAGTGGTGTGTGAGAGGGAAGTTGTATAAAAGATGGCTGCTACGATGGCTGGAAATTTCTTTGATTAGTGAAGCATACTGTACTGTACGCAAAGGGCTACCCGGGAGAGGCCACCTGAACTGTACAATCGTTGTACTATTATGACGGAAGCAGCACAGATTACTTTATATAAATCATGACATAAAACAATTATTGCTAATTCTATCACTCATACATAAAATAGTATTTCATAATCACTGTACATCTTGAAACTCACGTAGGGAAACAAAGATGTCACAGGTTTTATAACTTACTGTTCCTCTCATTTATCATACATTTCTTCATAAACACTCATTATCAAGGGATGTCAATTATTTCATTACACTGGTGTGTAATTCTTGTGGATTTCATATTTTTCACCAACAAAACTTTTGTACTTTACAATAATGCAGTTATTTGTATCATTATAATTAGCTACAACATAAGTTCAGTCCTCTCTACTACTCTTTTGCTCATACCGTCAGTGTCAAGGTTACTCTCTTTCTCTCTCCTATCACCGAATGTGTCTTTTATTATCACATTTTTCTCCAAGATTGGAACTTGACATATATAAACCTCATGCTGACAAATTAATGATCTTTCATTCCTCTGCTATACATCATACATCAACAGAGCAACTCCTTCCTTACGCCATCCACTCACGCATATATACCTGACCTATACATTTCACACCTTCTCACTCCTCCACTTCATGCCCGTTCATCCTTGCCTTACGCAGTGCCAACACAACATACCTTGAATTCCTTAACACATTCACCATATTTTCACACCTCATATCAAAAGGCCACACGAACTAGTTTATTACTAGTGCAGGACCTAGATCAGAGGATTGCTGCAAAACTGCCGAGGGTAAAAATAGAGGATATGGGACTCTTATCTCAGTTGATCCTCTTCCTTTTTAATTAAGGTCTGCTGGGAAAATGGAGGGCAATTTTATAACACATGCAAGTAGTATTTTATATTAGCTGATGTCCACATAAAACCACAGAGATTCATATGACCATACCACAATCTTCAGGGTGCAGTGTTAGGATTCCTGGTGGCCTTCTGTTACAACATTTGGGTGGTGGTGGGCAAGTTCCTGCGTGGGGGAGGACACCCCACCCACCTCCCCCTTTCTGTTGACAGCTGTCCTGAGAACCTCCTCCATCCTGTCAACGCTTCCATCGTCGCCTTCATCAGTAACATCACTGCTACACCCAGCACCAATCTCACCACTTACCTGACTGCAGATTTCACCACTATGGCACCTGACACTAACAGGTTAACAGTGTCATCAAACATGAAACTTTCTCTTTAACTACAAGTAGGGGGGGTTTCATGAATACTCCCCCAGTATCCCTGCTTGTCATATGAGGCGCCTAAAAGGGTTGTTGGTGGGTTAGTGCCCCACCCCATAAAAAGAACTAACTAAACAAACGAATAAAGTGCCTCGGACCAGGATGGACCATACGTTGACGACAAAGTACATTTTAAGGGTGGGGACATGGAATGTGAGAGAAGTGAATGATGGAGTGAAAGAGAGAGAGACTGTTCAGGCGCTTGAGGATCCAAGAGTGGATGTATGTAGATTGACTGAAACTAAACGAGGGGTGAAAGGGTGAGAGAATGGGAATACGGTTTAGGAATATGTGTGGGAGTTAATGAGAATGCGAGGGCAAGAGAGGGAGTATGTCTGATGATAAGCAAGAAGTGGAAGGAGAATATAAGAGAGTGTAGAACAGTGGATGCAAAGATTGTATGGGTGAGGGTGAAAGTAGGTGGACAGGCTTGGGTGACAATGTGCGTATGCGTCAACAAAGGACCGAGTGGCAAGAATGAAAGATGAGTTTTGGGCAAGTGCAGCAGCATTGTATGGACAAGTTTGAGAGGAGCAAGAGAGTGTTTTAGATTGGAGACATGAATGGAAAGGTGGGAATGTACAAGTGGATGGAGTGGTTGGTCAGTGGGGTGTGCCAACTGAAGTTGGGAATGGTAGTGCTTTGGTGGACATCTGTGCTGGTAATGGGTTGGCAATAGCCAACACCTTCTTTAGGCATAAAATGATCCACAGGTATATATGGAGAGTCATGAGGGGGATGGGACAGTGAACATGTTGAACGAAAGGCAATGATAGATTACATGTGTGTGGATGAGCGAATGAGAAGAGAAGTGTTGGATGCAAGACGGTGGAGAGGGTGGAGGAATGGAATTTAGTGATGGCCAAAGTAAGGCTGCAAAGAAAATGGGTGAAGAGACGAATGGGAAGACAGGAGGAAACAGCTTCTGTGAGAAGAGTGAAGAAGTTGCAAGATAGTGAGAAAATGGCAAAGTATAAGAGCACAGAGGAAGAAAGATTGGGAAGGTATGAGTTAGAGCAGATGGAAGAGGTGCAAGATGTATTTAAGATAATCACAGATGAGATAGACGCAGCGTGTGAGGTGGTTTGTGGAGCGAGGAGGAGATGCAAGGGTGTGCAGGGGACTGCATGGTAGAATGATGAGGTGAAACGAGCTGTGGAACAAAAGAAGAAGGCATATAGTGACTGGCTAGCGAGTATAGGTAGGGGAGAAGATGAGAGAGACGAGAGAGGTATATGTGAGGAGGAGAAGGGAGGTGAAGAGATTGGTGAAGGAGAGTAAGAAGAAAGTGGATGAAAAGTTTGGGAGGAATCTGATTGTTAAGTGGAGGGTAAGAAATTGTTTTGGAAGGAGGTAAAGAAAGTAAGACAGTGTGAAACGGGAAATAGTAGGGGAGTGAAAGATGGGAATAATAGATTGTTGGTGGGGAAGAGAGAGAGAATGAGGAGATGGAAGGAGCACTTCGAGGATATGTTAAATGTAAAAAGTGAGAGCAGTGCGAGTATAAGTGGTTGGGGAATGGCTGGGAGAAGGAGAGATGAGAGGAGGGAGGAAGAGATCAGTAGGGCGGAAGCAATGGAAGCAATGAAGAGGATCAAAATGGGAAATGCCCCAGGAATTGATGGAGTGTGTGGTGAGATGCTGAAGTATCGGGGTGAGATTCTTGTGAAGTGGATATGGAAGTTGTGTAGACTGGCTTGGGAAGAGGGAAGGGTTCCAGAGGACTGGAAATTAGATATATTTGTTCCTTTATACAAAGAAAAAAGGGAGAGAGAAGTATGTGGTAACCATAGGGATATTTGCCTTCTTAGTGTGACTGGTAAAATATATGGTAGAATACTCATTGACAGAGTTAGACATATAACAGAGGAGCTAGTTGGAAAAGAACAAGGGGGATCTAAGAAGGGAAAAGGGTGTGTAGATCAGATATTTGTTTTAAGATATTTGGTGGAGAAGTATCTAGAGAAGGGAAAGAAAGTGTATGCTGCCTTCTTGGACTTGGAGAAAGCTTATGACAGAATAGATAGGCAAGGTATGTGGAAGGTATTTAAGAATATATGGAGTGGAGAGGAAATTGTTGAATGCTGTGAAGAGTATGTACGAGGGAGCTAGGGCTACGGTGCAAGTGGATGATGAGCTGAGTGAATTCTTTGATCTAAATGTGGGATTAAAACAGGGATGTGTGATGTTTCCATGGCTGTTTAATATATACGTGGATGGGGTTGTAAAGGAGGTGCAAGGTAGGTCAGTGGATGTGGGGGTGGCTCCAGTGAATGAGGGTGAGATTTGGAAGATTCCGGTGTTGCTGTTTGCTGATGATACAGTATTGTTCAGTGAAGATGAATGGGAGTTGGAAGGTTTGGTGAATGAATTTGGGACAGCGTGTAGGAAGAGGAATCTAAAAGTTAATGTATACAAGAGTAAAGTTATGGTGTTTGAGAGGAATGAAGTCACAGAATGCACAGTGAGGTTGGATGGTGAAGATAGGGAGAATGTGAGTACTTTCAAGTACCTGGGTAGTGTGATGAGTAAGGATGGAACTTTTGGAGATGAAGTGCTTGAAAGGGTACCGCTGGGAAGGAAGGTTGTTTGTTCACTGAAAGCAGTGATGAGAAATAGGGAGGTGAGTATGGAAGTTAAGAAGTCACTGCATGAAAGTATTGTGATCCCTATTCTGACGTATGGAAGCGAGGCATGGACCTTGCTAAAAGGGGACAAGTCAAGAGTGAGAACAGTGGAAATGAGTTACATGAGAGGAGCATGTGGAGTGACATGCAGGGACAGGTTGACGAATGAAGAAGTGAAGGAATGTTGTCGGGTGGATGTGGATGTGGTTGAGAAAATTAGGAGAAATACACTGAGGTGGTTTGGACATGTAGAGAGATTGGAGAATGAAAGACTGACTAAGAGGGTGTATGCAGATGAAGTGAAGGGAGGGTAAGACCGAGGATGAGGTGGAGGGATGGAGTTGAGAGGAATATGAGGGAGGGAGGAATGAGTTGGGGGAGGCCAGTCAAATGGTGGGTGACAGAGCGACTTGGAGGCGTTTTGTCTGCGGCCACCCTTTGTGGGATTAGGGCGTCGGGCTATACATAGATAGATAGATTCAACATGAAAGGAGAATTATTTATGAAATTATTTTTTGGTAAAAAGTGAAGCAAGAGAGGATGTTACCCTCTCTTGCTTTACCTTTGAGTTTTCTTGAGCTTCATCATTTTCATTATCATCATCTCAACATTTTTTCCCAACCAAGGATGCAGTGAGACAGGGCCAGAGGGCAAAAAAGAAAAAATGGCAGGAGGAAAACTATTCAACAGCATGCCTAGTTAAATGAACCACACTCTTATTCACTCACCATTCAAACTCCTGGAATCCTGACCCCACATCACAAGCATAACTTACCACACTTATGCACTTCAGCTAGAACCACTCTAATGACTGCCACATCACGTGGTAAAAACAGAGGTGCCAAACCACGTCATAATTTAGTACAAAATTCTTTCAAGCAGTTTGATCCCCTGACAATTTCCTAGCCTTATCAACCTCCATGCCTCATTTTCTCACACATTCCTTCACCATATCTGTCCACCTTCTTGGTCTTCCATACCTCCTCCAACCTTCATGTTTAAACAGTTATACTCTTTTCGCTATACTACAGTATTTACATCCATCCTCTTCATATTACCATACCATCTAACGACACACTCTACTGTCCATAGACTTCCTCACTCCACATATTTCATGACTCACACTATACTTCTCATCCCATCCACATGCCACACTTATTCCCCCCAAACTACATTTCTACTGTACTTACTCTAAGCTTTTCATTTCACACTAATGTCACACTCAAATGTTACTGTGGGCACTGAAACTCCCGTATGTACTCCTCAAGCATAGCCAATATACTTGGACCTGTTTGACATCAGTATCTTCATAGCAACTGCCACCTTATTTTCCTGTGTGACTCCACTTTTCCCTTCCTTTGCAGATTTACCACTCACCACTATACCACCTCTGTACTGAATCTCTGTCACCAGTTCAAGTCTCTCATCATACACCATCACATCACGCTGGGAGTCACCTTCTTCCTCAGCAACCATCACTTTGCTCTCATTTGCATATGCTTTCAGATCACTATGCTCACAAATATTCACCACAGTCTGCACCAATCTTCAAATCTCTTGTTCGGCAGTTAACACAGCATCATCTGCCCACACCATGTTTGAGATAATCCTCCCTTCACCACTTTTTAATCTCTAATTAACCCATTCATACACAGTATATGGTATGTACATTGAACAACCATGAGTATGTTACACATACGAGGTCTGTTCAGAAAGTATCCGACCTTTGGCTAAAAAAAAAAAAAAAAAAAAAAAATGGCTAACCTGTTGAGCTACGACACTAATCCCCCTAAAAGTAGTTAGCTTCTGACTTGACACACGTAGCCCAGCATTCTTTCCACTGGGTGAAACAATGTTCAAAGTCGGTTTTCAATATCTCCTGCAGGTGAATCATCGCGTTCGGAATGATCTCTTCTCTCGGATGAACATTGCTCAACACATGCTGGAGTGTGTAAATCGTGATCCAGACCTTCTGAAGATTGTTATCACTGGAGATGAAACTTGGGTGTACGAGTACAATCCAGAAACCAAAGCACTGTCGTCCCAGTGGAAGCATGCAGAGTTCCCTCGGCAAAAAAAAAGCACGGCAGGTCCACAGCAAGGTGAAATGCGCTAGCATGTTGACATTTTTTTTTTCGACTACCATGATGTTGTGCATCACGAATACGCACCGGAGGGTCAGACTGTCAACAAACATTACTACCTCGACATTCGCCGTTGTCTCCGTGATGCACTTCGGAGGAAGAGAGCAAACCTTTGGAAGGCAGCAAGTTGGAAGCTGCAACATAACAACACCAATGCTCATTCTTAACTGATTCAGGAATTTTTAGCCAAGCAAAACATCCTGCAGGCCCGGCAGGCTTCCTGATCGCCAAACATGGCTCTGTGTGACTTTGGTTACTCCTAGAGCTCAAAACTGCACTGAAGGGTTCTTGATTTGAGACGTGAGAAGATATCATGATGAATGCGACGAAACACCTGCAGGAGATACTGAAAATCGACTTTGAAAATGTTTCAGGGAGTGGAAAGAATGCTGGGGTACGTGTGTCAAGTCTGAAGGGTCCTACTTTGTAGGTGAATAATGTCCTAGCTCAACATTTTACCTATTCAATTTTTTAGAGCATTAGGCTGGATATTTTCTTAACGGTTCTTGTACTTATCTCACTCTAACACTGATATTAAATCACACTCATAAGACTGGCAGTGCTTTAGTGGACATTTGTGCCGGGAAGAGGTTGGTAACCTCTTCAGGTACAAAATGATCCATAGGTATATATGGCGAGTGTTGAGAAGGGTAGGTGATGAACTGAATGAACGGAAGGCAATGACTGAATATATGTGTGTGGATGAAAGGATGCAAAGGTGTGTAATGGATGCAAAGAGTGGACTTTCTGACAACCACTTGGTGGTGGTGAAAATCAAAGTCCAAGTGAAATATAGAAATAGAAGAAAGGAAGGACAGGAGGAAGTAGTATAAGCAAGGAGGGTGGAGAGGTTACAAAAGAATGAGAAAAAGACAGAATATAAGAGAGAAGTAGAGGAGGGTAACTATGGATTGGAGCAGATGGGGGACGTGGAAAGTGTGTGCAAGATATTCACGGAAGAAATCTGTGCAACATGTGAGGTGGTGTGTGGGGTGAAGAGAAGACAAAAAGGGGTGCAAGGAACAGCATGGTGGAATGGAGAGGTGAGACAGATTGTGGCACAAAAGAAGAAAGCATATAGTGACTGGGAGAGAAACAGGGCGTGGAAGAAGTTGAGAGACGGAAGAGAGACTATATGTGGAGAGGAAGAGAGGGATGACAAGATTAATAAGAGAGTGAGCAAGAAGAGCGTGGATAAGGAATTTGAATATAAAGTTGGGGGAATGTAAGAAAATGTTCTGGAAAGAGGTAAAGAGAGTTAGACAGGGTGGCAGTGAAGTTAGTCGGAGAGTGAAAAATAAAAATGGTAGATTACTAGTGCAGAAGGGAGAAAAAGTGAGCAGATGGAGAGAACACTTTATAAAATTGTTGAACATAGACAATTAAAGTAATGGGAGTATAAGTGGCTGGGACTGAGAGAAGGAGGGATGTGAGAAGAGAGGAAGAAGTCAGTAGAATGGAAGCAGTGGAAGCAATGAAGAAAATCAAAATGGGGAAAGACCCAGGAATTGATGGAGTGTGCGGTGAAATGCTGAAACATGGGGGACAGATAGTAGTAGAATGGATGTTGAAGATGTGCAGATTGGCCTGGGAGGAGGGTAGAGTCCCGGAGGATTGGAAGTCAGGTATCATTATTCCCTTGTACAAAGGAAAAGGGGAAAAAGAAGTGTGAGGTAATCGTAGAGGCATTTGTCTTCTTAGTGTAATAGGAAAAGTATACAGTAGGATATTTATTGACAGAGTTAGGGAAGTAACAAAGGAATTAGTTGGAAACTAACAATGAGGTTTTAGGGAGGGAAGAGCTTGTGTAGTTCAGATAATCATTCACAAATCTTTAGTGGAAAAGTTTCTAGAGAAGGGAAAGAAGTTGTATGCAGTTTTCATGGATTTGGAGAAAGCATATGACAGGGTGGATAGACAAGGATTGTGGAAAGTATTAAGAATATATGGGGTAAATGGGAAGTTGCTGATTGCTGTGAAGAGTATGTATGAGAGTGCTAAGGCTGCAGTGAATGTGGATAGTGAACTGAGTGAATTTTTCTACTTGAAGGTTGGATTGAAGCAGGGATGTGTCGTCTCCATGGCTGTTCAATCTGTATACGGATGGGGTTATAAAAGAGATACAAAGACGGCAGTGTTTGGAAGCTACCTGTACTGTTGTTTGCATATGATCCTCTGTTGTTAAGTGAAGACGAAGGAGAGCTGCAAGGCTTGGTGGATGAGTTTGGGAGAGTGTGTAAGAAACGGAATTTAAAGGTGAACGTACGGAAAAGTAAAGTTATGGTCTTCGAGAGAAGTGAAATCAGTGAATGTACAGTGAGGTTGGATGAGGAGGAAATGGAAAATGTGAGTGCATTTAAGTACATGGCAGTGTGATGAGTAAGGATGGAAGTTTGGAGGGTGAAGTGCTTGAAAGGGTACAATAAGAAAGAAAGGTTGCTGGTTCCTTGAAAGTAGTGATATGAAACAGGGAAGTGAACATGGTAGTGAAAAAGTTACTACGTAACACTATTGTGACACCAGCTCTAACGCATGGAAGTGAAGCTTGGACCTTGGTGGAGGGACAGAAGTCAAGAGTGAGAGCAGTGGAAATGAGTTATTTGAGAGGAGCATGTGGAGTCATGTGGAGAGACAAATTGACAAATAAGGATGGGAAGGAGCATTGTGATGTGGATATGGATGTGATAGGAAGTATTAGGAGAAACACACTGAGGTGGCTTGGCCATGTGGAGATGATGGAGTGAGAGACTGACGAGGAGAGTGTATGTGAGTGAGGTGGAGGGAGGCCAATGATGAGATGAAGGGCTGGAGTGGGGAGGTGTATGAGAGAGGAGGGTGTGAGCTGGGAGCGGGGCAGTGAAATGGTGGGGGACAGGGCGACATGGAGGCGACTTGTTTGTGGCCACCCCTTACGGGATTAAGGCGTCTGGCAATAGATAGATAGATAGACTTAAGACACCTTTACACAAGCTTGACTACCATTATAAAAACTCTTAACAGCAATCAATGTCTCTCTGTCCATACCATACATACACAAAACCTTTCATATACCTCTCTGGTTACCTTGGCACATGCTTTTTCCAAATCCTCAGGGAAAATGGACTAAATAGGGAGGCTGTCAGTTATCGAGCAGCGTCGAAGACTGCCATTAGGTGACCAAGGCCGATGCAGGCAAGCATGTTGGAGCCTATAAAAACGATATCTATCATAAACATCTAACATTTCTTGTCACAAGCAATTCCTATTGTTCCTTTACAGGGATTTGATCCATAAATCCTCAACCACTAGTGAAGCCATCCTGTTCATCAATCATCGGGTGTGATGATATACTGCCTCTTATTCCATGATAATTCTTCTATATCAACTTTCCAACAACAACGAACAGACATATCACAATAATTTTTGCACTCAATTCAATTACTTCATTTTTTTTTTACATGGACATGACTACAGCGTTTGTTCTTATTCACTGGTAATGATTCAGCGAATTTATTTCTTTGCATATGCAAATGTTTGAGGGTGTGTGGTATGGTGCCAGCAGGAGTGAGGGCAGGACCGTGTATGATGTCTCGTACTGCTACTTCGGTATCACTGGGATCATCATGACCCTCATCATCAGCAACCTCATATCCCTCTGTACTGGTGAGCTGTCTTGCCGTTGTAATGTCCACTCAGCACTGGTTGGCCCAGGTGGGGGTGAGCCCACACCAGCAGTTAGCACTGGTAATATAGTGATGGCACACCAACAGTTAGCTCTGGTATCATTGACAAACTGGATGGCGGTACACCGACTAGCACCAGTAGTGGCAGATGGTGGTATTGTTTATCAGTGGTTGGGACTAGTAGACCAAGCTGTTCCTGGTGGTAGTACACATCAACAGTCAGGGCTGGTAACATTGGTAGGATCAAGTGGTGATGCAGCAGCAGTTTGGAATCACAGTGCTAGTATGGCAAAGTTGCTATGCACCAGCAATATTTCCTGTTCTGTCACCTACTGTTGTCATGAAGTACCGGTATGTTGTGAAAGGTGATTAAAATGGCAAGGCCATAATTCTAGGTTTCGTTAATGTAGTTTCAGAGGAAATTTTAATGTTCTGAACACAAGTGTGTCACTGCTCCTCTATACAGACCCAACACCACTTTTTCATAACACATATTGTCTTTTTAATAACAGAACAGAGGAAGGAAAACAAATGAATAAAAAAAAAAATCCATACACCAGATTACTGGTGTCCTCTGTTCATAAAATATCTGTAACAGTCAGACTTGAATAGCTGTAGGTTGAAATTTGGAGTGAAACAACTCTGGGGAAGCGAGTTCCAAAGAGTTGCAGTTCGGGTAATGAAAGAATTATGATAGGCAGAAGTTCTGTAATATGGCTGAGTGACATTCCAGCCATGAGCGCTACCAGATGCCCGTGTAGCACGAGGGAAGGCATGGAGAGGTGGCACCATGGGCGCAACTTCGTCTGAGCATTTGCCATAAAAATATTTGTAAAATAATGCAAGGGAGGCAATATTCCTTCTTACTTGTAAGGGAGGTAGTTTATTTATAATGGCAGGGTTGTTAATAATTCTAACACTTTGTTCTGAATTTTGTCTAGTTGTTTTGATTCAACCTCTCCACATCAGTTCCAAAAGGGTGAGCAATATTCAGGCTGAGAGCGCACATGGCTCTTATAAATAATAGCTAACTGCTCATCAGTATAGAAGTTATGGACTCTGTGCAATAATCCAAGTTTCTCTGAGGCGTTAACAAGTGATCGAACATCAGAGGTCCAGCTGAGGGCATTGTTAAGTGACATGCCAAGAATTTTGTTGTTTTGTCTCCATTCACTGATTGTAGATAGGTCTGGATTTAAGGGAGTGGCTGTACTGAGTTGAGAAGTAGAGATATCATACTTTGTAAATGGGTGTCTGAGTGTGAATTAACTATGTAGTGTTGAGTCATCTGCATATGAGTGGATGGGATTGTGGGTGACAGATAAGAGATCATTAATATGAACCAGAAACAGGGTCAGCGCCAGAACTCATCCTTGCGGCACGCCGGCGTTAATTGAGTGGAAATTGGAATATACATAATCTACTTTTACCCTTATTTTCCTGTCACAAAGATATGAGGAAATCAAAGGATAAAAAGATGTTAATCCATAGGAAGGGGGTTTGGACAGCAAGGAACGGTGCCATACTCTGTTGAAAGGTTTCGAAATATCAAGGGCTACTGCATGAGTTTCTCCATGTATTTCAGTTGAATGATGGATAGTATGAGTTAGGGGATTGAGTATGTCAATAGTGGATCTTTCGTGGTGAAGATCATATTGTCTATCACTAATTAAGTTGTTGGATTCAAGATGTTTAACAATGTGCTTATTAATTAAAGTTTCCAATACCTTACCAAGAGGCGATGTGACAGTTATTGGTCTGTAATGAGATGGGTCAGAGGAACTTCCTTTCTTCGGAATTGGGTGGATATTCAACTTTAGAATCTGAAAAATGAAATATACCATAGTTTATCAGATACGCATACTGTCAAAGCACAGGGAGAGTGACCATGTGCAGTTTGCCACAAGAGTGTGGGAAGTAACTTCATCTTGTACAGTATTTGTGGTAAGTGAGTGCATAATGTTGATTCCATGTGTGCAGTGAGTCTGGGAGAGCATCTAGAGATAGTCAGGTGTGAAAGGATTGATCCTGCTGGTGAGTTTCTTAAGTGTGTTGAAGTTTTGTTATTTAGGGGACATGTTATTTGCTGGAGGTGGGGCTGGAGCTAGCTTTGTGGTTAGAGTAAGGAGTGGTTGGAAGAAGTTCAAGGAGCTGTTGCCTCTCCTGACATTGAGAGGGTTCTCCCTCTGTGCTAAGGGGTCTTTGTATGTGGCATGTGTTTGGATTGTAATGTTGTATGGTAGTGAGACCTGGACAGTAAAGGATGAGGATATTTGTAGGCTCAAATGTACAGAAATGACAGTGATTATGCGGATGTGTATTGCATCCTTGAATGTGAGGCCTGAGGGGGCTAGGTTTACGACTGAAGAGTTGAGAGGAAGGATGGGACTGGAGCATATTGGTGCTGTGAGGGGCAGATTGACATGGTTTGGGCATGTGGAGAGGATGGAGGATGACAACTGGATGCAGAAAATGAGAAGTGTGAACATCAAGGGTAGAGTTGCAAATGGCTAACCGAAAAAGACCTGGGATGAAGTCATGCAGTGTGACCTCAAGGATAAGGGACTGAATGTGGAGGCTGCCAGAGATCGAGCCGCGTGGAAAGCCACCATTAGGTGACAAAGACAGATGCATGCAAGCATGCTGAAGCCTTTATCAATGATACAACATGAAAATATTTCACACAAATGCAATCAACTTTCAAATTTCAATGGTGCATCCACAAAAAGAGGAGGCATACCACCTTAATGAAATCTCAACATGGTCTGGAAGTATGCTCTTATATTATGTATATTCTGTTAAAGCTCACAGATTAAATAAGTGGTTAAATTCCATACCAAGAACAATGACTTAAAAATTAGGATACTCTATTACAACAACTCTTAGTCAGTTCTTGCATACTTCACAAGACTAATTTCAATACTTAAAAGTTGGTGAAACCTTGGAAGCTTTAACCCATGATGTAACCAGCAGTAGAGGGAGACAGACTGAAAAGGGCAGATCTGGTAGATTCATTGGTTTCATTTTTGAAGGCTCCAACATGCTTGCATGCATTGGCTCAGTCACCTAATGGCGGCTTTCCTTGCTGCTCGCTCTCTGGCAGCTTCCCTATTTAGTTCCGTATCCCTGAAGTCACACCCAGTGACCTCATCCCAGGTCTTTTTCAGTCTACCTATTGCTTCCCTACCCCCAACATTAACACTTCTCACTTTCTGTACCCAATTATCATTCCCCATCCTCTCCATATACCTAAACAGTCTCAGTCTACCCCTTCTCATCACAACACCGATACACACCGGTCCCATCCTACCTCTCAACTCTTCCATCGTAAATCTAGCTCCCCAAGCCTTGGACTCAGGGACGCACTGCACATCTACCTAATCACTGTCATTTCTGTACGTTTGGCCTGCGAATATCCTCTTCCTTTACTGCCTAAGTCTAACTACCATACACCATTACACTATTAACACATGCTGCATACAAAGATCCCTTAGCATGGAGGGACAGCCCTCGCAATGCCAGGAGAGGCAACAGCTCCCTGAACTTTTTCCAACCACTCCTCATTCTAGCCACAGAGCTATCTCCATTACATGGCTATATTCATTACAAGGGCATATTATAATACAGTATTTGCATATATCAATATTTCACACAAGCTTACCCCAAATAAATCAGACTTAATTCCATGCCATGACAATCTTTCGTGGTAACCTGTTTTACAATATGTACAAATATTACACTGAAACTACACCAATGTTGGCAAGACTCTGCTTACATTATTATGTAGTATATTTGTAGATAATTATGGAGTTGTTACTTTCATAGTTTCAGGAATAGAGTGTCTGTAAAAACTTAACTGGGCTCTAAACTGTTGAACTGATGCCTCCAGGTCCTCTGAGCCCAAAGGCTGTAGATAAGCAGTTGTCGTTTCTCAGCTGCGGGAGGCTCCATCAGTGGCTGTGGAGAACCCGCTGTGCTTCACATAAGGTGGACTATGTCTATGAGGATGACCATGTGACCACCATGACCATGTTGCCCCAAACCAGGAGTCATCACAATGACAGCCAACCCTAACTTATGGTGCCTTACCACCACCACACACAAATCAATCCAGTGTTCTCCAACATGAACAGTCATCTTCCCAGTTCTGTCAGAAGAAAATGTACAACTGGTTAAATACAGTGTAAAACCCTATCTTTACCAGTGCATGTTTCAGATGTTTTGATTTTTCCGCAATGAGTTCATTACACATTGAGAAGATACCACGTAAATGAAAAGCCTCTTGTAACGATCTGTTTTAAAGCCAGGAACATTGCAGTGATGCTGTTTATATGCAACAGTGAAGCCTTCAAATATTATAATGATGATGCTTGGTATATAACTTCCTTTAGAATAATTACGGAGTGCACTACCATTACTTTTATATTTATAAGTTCAGTGTAGCATGTAATGAATGTTGTGCTGGTTACGATTATTTTTTTCCATAGCCTATTTTAGACAAATCAGTAAATAATTTTATATAATGGCATCTTAATAGCAGGAAGAGGAGAAAATTTGCTCTCATACAGATATTCACTTAATGAGAGTCCGTCAGGATTCATCCGAACGAAGGTACAACAAGCAACCCGAAAGTTGGATTAATGAGTAAACACTGAACTGATACTGAGTACAGTTACAGCATTTGTCATGTGAATTAACTTAGTATACTGTAAATAAACAATGGTAATAGTGGCACAGTATTTGAAAGTTTTAATAATAACCTAGGACGTGTACAGGGACGGCTCAAATGCGATTCAATCTTTTCCTCTTTGCCTAGTTAATTCCAAAGATTGTGGGGCAGGGTCTTGAACTATTAAAAAAAAAAAAAAATCTGGTCTATGAAAGAGAGAGAGAGAGAGAGAGAGAGAGAGAGAGAGAGAGAGAGAGAGAGAGAGAGAGAGAGAGAGAGAGAATGGGTATTTCTGTTGTTACAGGCCCTAATGAATGTTTTATTGTTGGGAATAGCTGGGCAATACGTGTCAGTGTGCACGTTAGAGCTTGTAGCACCATAGACCTTAAAACACCATCAGCTTGTAGCACCATAGACCTTATAGCACCATCAGCTTGTTGCACCATAGACCTTATAACACCATCAGCTTGTAGCACCATAGACCTTATAGCACCATCAGCTTGTAGCACCATAAACCTTATAACATCATCAGCTTGTAGCACCATAGACCTTATAACACCATCAGCTTGTTGCACCATAGACCTCATAGCACCAAACAGCTTGTGGCATCACAGACCTCATAGCACCAACAGCTTGTAGCACCATAGAGCTCATAGTACCATAGAGCTTGTAGCATCACATAAGTTAAATCCATGAAAGATGAATGTGCACAAGTTGGGAAATGACCACTTCTTCACTTTCTTTGTTTATGTTCATACCATCCCAATACTGTACATTTCTTTTTATCCATTCACGTTATTTCACACCTCTCTCCCGTCACCCTCTCCTCCATTCTAAAATGCTCATGAATTTCTCCATTCTTTACACAATCCATCCTACTGGTGCCTGCAGCTGTTCTGAGAATTGTACCGTAGAAATTTCTTTGTCACTCCTGTGTAAGTGTTAGCAGTAAAACATTTGTTGCATTTTCTTTTGAACACATTTTATGAATATGAGATGTCACTTTCTAATGAAAAACATATATACAATATCAGTTGACATCATCACTTGAAATCTCTGATATTTTCACAGGGATACATTCAATAGCTTTCATCCTCATGTACCATTCAAATTTAAAAATATCTTAATACTAGTACTTTTTAATCTCTCATAAAATGAATGACAGGTGGCCCTGAAAAACGTGATAAAAGATTTATATATGGACTTCTGGTACAGTATGTAACTTGCTTATATGTCAATAATGTTTGCAGTGAGGTAGGTGTGCTTGGAAAAAGCACTTAAAACATGGAAAAAACGCTGTTAAAACATGGTAAAAACATATTAAAACATGGTAAAAACACTATTTAATCTGAAAGAATATCTCCGCAGGTACACACAACATATTACTTGTTATACAGTGGTCTCCAAAGTTCACATATCAGCTTGAGCATATTATACATACAGTAGACCCTCTCTACAGTACACTGGATCAACTGGGGACAAAACCAATCTGATAAAGCTGATAATTCAGTAAGTCTGATGGTCCCCCCTGAAGTGGGATTTCAGGCACACAATGGAAAATAATTGAGTGAAGTAGCATATTTCAGTACTAAAAATGAAAACTATACCCATTCTACACTTACGCAGCCCATACTTTCACACCCTTGTCATAGCACTTCATGACTAGCCTATGCGGATTGAAAATACCACTGCCAGCATTGGTAACTGCATTCTGGGTCACTCCAGACAGGGGAAACAATCTGGCAAGCCTGCATCATGCGCCTCATGTAATGTTCAGCACGCGTTAACGCAAAAAAAAAAAAAAAAAAAAAAAAAAGTGTCTGGTGGGTGCAGAGTTGTCCGGCAGGTCCACATGGTTTTCCCTCAGATTCTTAGTTTGAAATAATAAATCCCCAAAGATTCGTACTACGAAACAATAAATCCCAAAGATTTTTACATTGAAATAATAAATCCACAAAAGATTCTTAATTTGAAAAAAATGCCCCAAAGATTCTTTGAAATAATAAATCCCACAGAGACTCCTACCTTGAAATAATAAAGCTCCTAGAGATCCTTACTTTGAAATAATAAATCCCGGAAGATTCTTAATTTGAAATAATAAATCCCCCAAAGACTCCTACTTGGAGATAATAAATCCCTTATAGGTTCTTACTTTTACGTAATAAATCTCCGACGATTCTTACTTTAAAGTTATAAATCCCCAAAGATTTTTGCTTTGAAATAATAAATCCCCCAAAGATTCTTCATGTAAATAGCTTTGCAACATTTCTTAGAAACTTTTTTCTAGGACACTTCTTTTTTTTTTTTTTTTTAAGGGATGGGACAGAGAGTGGCATGGAAAAAGATTAGCTGGAGCTGGAGGAAGGACAGTCTAATGGAAGACGACATAATAGTCCTGTCTCTGTATTTCCTGCTGTTTATGACCTCCAGTCTCTGAAACAGTGTGTCCAGGCATCTCAAAACCAATGGATCTTGAATTTGGCTCTGTTATTTTGTTTATAAATTATTATTTTTTCCAAGGAGCAATCTTGCTTGCTTCTGGCCTTTGGTTCCTTCTTCCTTGCATTGAAAAAAGAAAAAATCTGACCTGGAGGTAATTCGTGTGTGTAAGGGCAATTTGTGTATATAGAGGCAATTGTGTCTGTAGAGGCAATTTGTGTCTGTGGAGAAATTTTTTTTGTGTTGAAGCAATTTGTGTGTGTAGAAGCAATTTGTGTGTTTAGTGGCAATTGGTGTGTGTAGAGGCAATTGGTGTGTGTAGAAGCAATTTCTGTGAGTAGAGACAATTTCTGTGTGTTGAGTCAATTTGTGTATTTAATGGCAATTGGTGTGTTTGTGTGTGTGTGTGTGTGTGTGTGTGTGTGTGTAGAGGCAATTTGTGTGCAGAAGCAATTTCTGTGTAGAGGCAATTTGTGTGTGTAGAAGCAATTTGTGTGTTTAGTTGCAATTGATGTGTGTAGAAGCAATTTCTGTGTGTAGAGGCACTTTGTGTGTGTAGAGACAATTTTGTGTGTGTTGAGTCAATTTGTGTATTTTGTGGCAATTGGTGTGTGTGTGTGTGTGTGTGTGTGTGTGTGTGTGTGTGTGTGTGTGTGTGTGTGTGTAGAGGCAATTTGTTTGTGCAGAAACAATTTCTGTGTGTAGAGGCAATTTGTGTGTAGAGCCTATATGTGTGTGTCGAGGCAATATGTGTATAAAGAGGCAATTTGTGTGTGTAGAGGCAATATGTGTGTGTAGAGGCAATTTGTGTGTGTAGGGGCAATTAGTTTGTACAGAGGCAATTTGTGTATGTAGAGGCAATTTCTGTGTGTAGAATCAAATTGTATATGTAGAATCATTTTGTGCGTATAGAGGCAATTTGTGTGTGTAGACTCAATTTTTGTATGTAGAATCAATTTGTGTATGTAGAGGCAATTTATCTATATAGAGGCAATTTGTGTATGTAGAGGCAGTTTGTGTGTGTGTAGACTCAATTTCTTTATGTAGAATCAATTTGTGTATGTAGAGGCAATTTGTGCATGTAGAGGCAATTTGTGCATGTAGAGGCAATTTGTGCAGGTAGAGGCAATTTGTGCAGGTAGAGGCAATTTGTGTATGTAGAGGCAATTTGTATGTGTAGAGGCAATTTGTGTATGTAGAGGCAATTTGTATGTGTAGAGGCAATTTGTGTATGTAGAGGCAATTTGTATGTGTAGAGGCAATTTGTGTGTGTAGAGGCAATTTGTGTGTGTAGAGGCAATTTGTGTGTGTAGAGGCAATTTGTGTGTGTACAGTAGAGGCAATTTGTGTGTGTAGAGGCAATTTGTGCCTGTAGAGGCAATTTGTGCATGTAGAGGCAATTTGTGTGTGTAGAGGCAATCTGTGTGTGTAGAGGCAATTTGTGCATGTAGAGGCAATTTGTGTGTGTAGAGGCAATTTGTGTGTGTAGAGGCAATTTGTGCATGTAGAGGCAATTTGTGTGTGTAGAGGCAATTTGTGTGTGTAGAGGCAATTTGTGTGTGTAGAGGCAATTTGTGTGTGTAGAGGCAATTTGTGTGTGTAGAGGCAATTTGTGTGTGTAGAGGCAATTTGTGTGTGTCAACCCTCTCTGGGACTGTTACGTTTTATATGATAAACAAATAGTAACGCAACCAGTATCTTAACTGAACCAGTGTATGTCTCGGATGGTTACCTTTTCTATGACCTATTCACCAAACATTGGAGGGTTCGCAGTTTCGTTACTACTCATTTCTTTTATGAAATATTTTGTCTAGGTAAACAGCAGATTAATCTGCGTAGTTAGAACCCATACGAACATTGATCTTCAGTATCATAATAACAAGAGTGTACTTTAGATTAGATCTTGAATTTGGTTCTCTGTTGTTTTGCTTTTATTTTTTCTTGGAGGGAACAATCTTGCGGACTTCTGATCTTTGTTTCCTAAATAAAACACTGAAACAATATTCCCTATCATCCCATATGTTGGGAGTATCGATGAAACTAATATATTTTTGCGGTAGGCAAGTTTACACAGTATTGCATTCAGCCACTATTCTGCTAGTTTGTCTTTACTAAACAGAATCGACTTGTATTAACTTCGGTCAAAATTCTTGGTGTACCAGTAGCAGATGAAAAGTTAATCGAGTTAGTCCGTGAAGCGTTTGACTGGTAGGATTTCTCTCAATTATAAAAATCGTCAGGTGTTAGCATAAGACCTAAGCAACTACGCAAAAGTCCTACACAGACGAGGAACCACTAGGGCTGCATTATGGGACGTACCTAAGGTGTACAGGAGTGAAGTACCTTGTGTCAGAAAAATCTTAAATATTAACTGACACAGCACGCCACTAAGAGAGATGCACCCACATCTAAAAATATGCTAATGCAGTGAAAGGTTATATGACTGGTAGTCACTGGTAGAGAGAGAGAGAGAGAGAGAGAGAGAGAGAGAGAGAGAGAGAGAGAGAGATTTTACCTCAAGGGGAAAACGACGGTGTACCAGAGATGAACTGGCAGTGCATTCTTAAACAAGAAGGAGAAAGTGGGTGAAGTAAGGAGCGCTGAAATCCACCGCCAACCATCTTTCGTGAGTCATGAGCATCACATTCACGAATATGTCCCTGCAAGCAGGAAAAAAAATAGTGTTAGGTCGGCATACTTTAGGTTAGGTTTCCTTTGCCTTGCCTTGGTAAGTATGGGTTAGGAAAGTTTAGGTCAGGCTAGGTTAGGAAAGTTTGGGTTGAGAATAATTATGCCTTGATATTTTTATGAATATGAAGTCACGTTCATATAATGGCATTTTTGTAGTGTTTTTAGGCTTCCTTTAGGTATTATTGTGCCAACGACCTACTGTAAAGACTTGACAGTATACAGCTTGAATGTTGTAGTGTTCATTACAGCCTCTCTCTCTCTCTCTCTCTCTCTCTCTCTCTCTCTCTCTCTCTCTCTAACCATTCTGTTCAACTTAAGAAAGAATTCTAGTAGGGCAGGAGTTAAAGAAGTCGTTCTGTAGACCTTTTCCAGTGATGTCACAGAAATCACGTGGTTTTGTTTGCGACTCCATATTGGACGGCAAACTCCTTGCAGTAATGGCTGTCCAGATATGGCTGCCAGAGACTGAACTGTCTGATATATGCAGAAATCTGGATCAACGCCACCAAGATCTGTACAGGAACAAGATAGTGTTTGAGGCTGGACTCTTACACCATACCTAAGTAGAAATTCACCCGTTTCAACTACGGGATACCGAAACCATATCTCAGATATGGCGATCTCTATCACTATTTGGTGAACATCCCCTGAAAGTTCACCGGGGCATCCCTCAAGGTAAATATGTGTAATATATTTAGCTGGAATTGACATACAGTACATGTAAATCGTCTTGATAATCACTAAATTATTGATGTGGGGCCAAGGGGGGAGGGATTGTATACACTGAATGGGAAACGAGTAATTGATGAGTGGAGGGTGGGGGCGTGGGAGTGGGGGAAGGAGGTGGAGGGAGGGTTGGGGGTTTGAAATGGCGGGGGGTATTATGGTAGGTTTTGGGGATGGGGATGTGGGGGATGTGGGGGTGAGGGCGTGGGGGAGGACTGAGGATGGGTGGTAAGGGGTGGGACAGGTAGGGGGTGGAGGGGAAGGAAATTGGGTGGTGGTGGGGCGTATTGTGGGGGTGGGGGGGTTGTGGAGGGGAGTTGGGGCGTGGGGGGTGGGGAGGTGGTTCGAAAGTAGGGAGTTGGGGATTGTTGGGGGGAGGGAGTGAGAGGTTGTGGGGGACGGTGGTGGGGTGGGGTTGCGGTGGGGGATTTGGGGTGGCAGTGGGAGGGTGATGGGGGTGTGTAGGTGGGGTGGGAGTGTGTGTGAGTTGGTTGGGTGGTGGTGGGGGATGGAGGTGTGGTTGGAGGGGATGGGGGGGTGGCTCACCTGATATGAAATGCCTGCTACAGAGTCGGGTGTAGGCCTTCGGCTGCCAATTCTCCCTCTTCATGGCAGCTATCCACTTCTGTTCCCTTTCTTCATTGGCTGGAAACAGGCAGAAGTTTACCCCACTTCCACTTTTCTGCCATGTCTTACAGCCGAGGGCACAATAGTGGACTATCATTGTGGAATCTGCAGTTCTTTCTCTCTACACGTCCGACAATTTGCCGTCCAGTATGGCATCGTAAACAAAAGACAAATGACCCGTGACGTCACGTGGAAAAGATCTATAGTATAAAGACCAATAACGCTAATATCCACAGCTAGGTACCAACCGTAAGTAACGAAAATCACGTTCTTGTAATGTCTCTGGAAACAGAAAAAATAATGTTAGGTATTTGTAAGATATGAGGAATTAGATGGATATTGGCACCATATTAAACTACAGAATATTATCGGTTGTGATCACTTGCCTTTGGCTGTGAGTTTTAGAAATACTGGTGGAGTATCTGTAATGCAGCCTCAAGTGCCTTCCAATGAAACTGTCCATTCATCAGTCAGATGGGACAGACTTAAGGACCATGAGATGTATGAACTAAATCGTACAATTGACGTGCACTTGCAAGACTTTGGTTCACCCTCTGTACATGACTGCCATAAGACAAGTTGCCGATCACTTGAGCATCTTAAAATGATAGATGAACTGTATGAAATGATTACGGGTAGCCGGAAATAAATGAGGAGCTGCATCAAAAAGAATAAATTTAGGGTAATCCCAGGATGGAACCGTGGTATTAAAGCAAAGCACAGTGAGTACGGGGGGGGAGGGTGTTATTGACTTACACAAGGGAGGGGAATATTTGGTAGCACTATTTACAGGCGCCGTTATAGGGGACGAGGGTAATATCACTGTTCGTAATATTCACTGTCTGTGCTTTTGTATTTTAGGGTCTTATGGGTTTACTTGGCCCCACTGTACACTGGTAACTGGAATTCACTAGGGCACCTGTTCTTTTACACTCACTGGTGTCGGTCTTTTCTGGCCTCACTGTATTCTGATGTCACTGTAAACCCACTCCCGTGCCTCTAGTGCTGGTCTCACTGTTCACTGTAAATTCACTGTCTTTGGGTCCACTTTGT
Organism: Coenobita brevimanus; assembly: GCF_032717465.1. Lineage (NCBI taxonomy): Eukaryota > Metazoa > Arthropoda > Malacostraca > Decapoda > Coenobitidae > Coenobita > Coenobita brevimanus. Next base: position 14,462,234 of record NC_137001.1, read on the forward strand.
TTCACTGAGGGAAGGGAAGGTCCAAGGCTTACAAATCTCAGCCCGGGGTGGGCAGAGGCCCTGTGGGAGTCCCTTTGTCCCACGGCCACGGGACCACCCTCAGGGGCGTCGTCTCACTGCTGGGGCTTGGGCTGTGTGGCGAAAGGCCCCTCACTGTCGGGGCTGAGGGCTGGGATCTGGCCCTCAGGACTGGGGCCAAACAGGCATTGGAGGCCCTCACTCAAGCGCCTGGTGGAGGATGGGCGTCACCATCATAAGGGTGGGGATTGGGCCCCCCCGGGGGTCCAGGGGACGTCCTCAGAGGGGTGCTGGCTGCGGTCTTCTGCTGGGGGCTCCGCCATCAGGGCTGGGCTGCGACGTCGCTCTAAGTTGGAGTCCGTCAAGTAGGCGTCCTCTTCCTCCAGACGGAGGTAGAACAACCCCGGGGACAGTACAGGGCCGCTCCACCAATCCTCTGAGCAGTGATGCTCCTCCTGGAGGTTGCCTTGGTCTGGATGGACAGGTGGGTAATCTGTGCTCCTGCCGGAGGGCAGGGCTAAGCACAGCTCACTGTCTCGTTGCGGAGTCACAGGGGACGAGAGACTTTGGCGACTCTCCCAGGTGCAGCTACAGGACGTTGCTGGGTTCCCTTGGGCAACAGATGGAGGGCGGCTTCAGGCCGTCCCTTCACTGCCGGCGCGGCTACAGGCCGTCGCCAAGGCCCGACTCCCTAATGGGCACTCAGGCAAGGTGTGGCTACTGGCCTTCACCTGCCTGCTGGTGCAGCTACTGGCCGTCACCGAGGTCCCGCAAGGAGGGTGACGTGCAGGAGATGAGCGGCTACAGGCCGTCTCCTCCCTATGGGCGCGGCTACAGGCTGTCGCCAGTGTCGTTCCCTCCTAGGCAACTACAGAAGGTAAGGGGACGTACCGGTCTCTCCCCGGCATGGCTAAAGGCCGTCGCCGGTTTCTGTAGGGGGTGTGAGCAGCACTAGGCAGAGTGGCTACAGACTGTCTCCTAATTAGTGGTCCAGCTACAGGCCGTGACCTTTTTTGTGAGAGGCTACAGGCCATTTCTGGTTCCCGTCTACAGCCCATGGCCCTTTGTGGTGAGTGGTTACAGGCCATCTCTGGTGTCTGGCTACAGGCCATGGACTTTGCTTTTTGTGAGCCGCTACAGGCTGTCTCTTTATATACTGAGTGGCTACAGGCCATCTCAGGTGCCCAGCTACAGGCCGTGGCTGGGGTGCTGCTCAGAACTGTTAGGCCAGTTCCACCCCAATCCTGTCGGTGGTCAGCTCGCCCGGAAGGTAGTGTACTTTGACTAAGGTGGTGGTGGCGGGCGAGTTCCGGGGAATAGGGGCACGCAGCCAGAGTGAACTTATGACCCTGTTGCCCTGGCACTTTCCACGCACCGTCTAGCCCTCCGTGTCCTCCTCCTGGGGGTGTGGTGGCAACTTGAGGTGCCACAGCCGGCATTTTAAATAAGATGTGCAGCTGTCTGTACCGGATGCCTGTCAGCACGTACAAGTATTGGACGTGTGTAACTCCAGTACTGCCACCTCCCCAACTAGAGTAGTGTTGGGTGTATAATGATGTTATACAGCTATCATTCTAGTAGTGTTTTGTCAATAGTCAAGCGGTTATTCAAACTGCATAGTGTAATGTCCATGATTCAGGATGAAACTGATAAGTGCATGAAATCTGAACAACAGAGTATGGCTGTATTTAAAATTACTGTTTGTTTTCAAATTTCAGTTACAAATACAATTACAATTAATTAATCTTTTGATTCATAAAAAATTTGTCAACTACAATTACAGTACTAATTGATCCTCGCCTGACTACTACTATTACTGCTACTACTACTACTACTACTTTTTTTATGCGAGTAAGAAGGAACCAAAAGCAGGAACCCGCAAACATTCCCTCCAAGAAAAAAAACAAAAACAACACAAAAGTGAGCCAAATTCAAGATCTGTTCACTTCGAGATGCCTGGACACACTGCATTTGAAAGACTGGAGATCATAGGAAGTAGGAAATAAAGACAGATGGAGACAGTTCCAGAGTTGACCTCTTGCATAAATGAAGGACTGGGAGTAACGTTCAACTCTTGCATTAGAGAGCTGGACAGAAAAGAGATGAGAGTTTGTTGCTAGACGGGTGCTACATGTCCATCAAAGAGGTGGAGGGAGGCAAGCAGACAATTCAGAGGTGCAGTGACCATTGAAGTAGCGACAGAAACGAGATAGAGGCAACAGTGCGGCGAAGAGACAGAGTTTGAAGGGAGCCAATAAGAGGAGGAGAGTTAATGAGATGAACAGCTTTTGATTCCACCTTATTGGGAAGAGCTGGATGTGGGGAGCCTCCCCACACATGAGAGTTGTACTCTACACAAGGGCGAATAAAACCCGTGAATAAGGTCAACAACTGGGCAGGGGTAAAGAAGGTATGGAGTCGGCTTAGCACACCTAATCTCTTGGAAGCTGACTTACAAGAGATGTAATATGATCTTTCCACGATAAATCCCGAGTGAATGAAACCTCAAGCATGTTCAAGGATGATGCAGGCTTGAGCTGGATATTATCAAACATTAGTGGGAACTCCTGTGGAAGATTTTGTCGGTTGATAGGTGTAAAAACCGAGTCTTTGATGCATTATAATAACAAGATTATTTTTATCCTAGTCAGAGATACGAACCAAGTCAGACATTAGGTGTCCTGTAGCCTCATCCCTTGTTTGTTGAGGTAACTGCTGGGATGGACGTTGTGGGAACTGAATGGAAAGGTGAAGGGTGGAATAATCAGCATACAAGTGGATAGGGTTAGATGTACAGCTTTGA